>NW_023994768.1:0-72500 GCF_015586225.1 Lucilia sericata
TTAAACCAGTCTTTAGTAGAGACTATAGATTAGTCTATAATCCAGACTATAGATCAGTCTTTATTAAAGACTATAGATCAGTCTTTAGTACAGACTATAGATGAGTCTATAGTCCAGATTATAGATCAGTCTATAGTCCAGGCTATAGTCTAGACTATAGATCAGTCTATAGTCCAGAGTATAGATCAGTCTATAGTCCAGACTATATATCAGTATATAGTCCAGACTATAGATCAGACAAAAGAGCAGTCTATAGTCCAGACGATAGATCAGCTTAGTGTACAGACTACAGAACAGTCCATAGCAAAGAGTGCAGATCAGTCTATAGTCCAGACTATAGATCAACCTATATTCCTGACTACAGATCAGTCTATAGTCTTGTCTATAGATCAGTCTATAGTCCTGATTATAGATCAGTTTATAGTCCTGACTATAGATCAGTCTATAGTCCTGACTATAGATCAGTTTATAGTCCTGACTATAGATCAGTTTATGGTCCTGACTATAGATCAGTCTATAGTCCTGACTATAGATCAGTCTACAGTTCTGACTATAGATCAGTCTATAGTCCTGATTATAGATCAGTCTATAGTCCTGACAATAGATCAGTTTATAGTCCTGACTATAGATCAGTCATAGTCTTGTCTATAGATCAGTCTATAGTCCTGATTATAGATCAGATTATAGTCCTGACTATAGATCAGTCTATACTCCTGACTATAGATCAGTCTATAGTCCTGACTATAGATCAGTTTATAGTCCTGACTATAAATCAGTCTATAGTCCTGACTATAGATCAGTCTATAGTCCTGATTATAGATCAGTCTATAGTCCTGACAATAGATCAGTTTATAGTCCTGACTATAGATCAGTCATAGTCTTGTCTATAGATCAGTCTATAGTCCTGATTATAGATCAGATTATAGTCCTGACTATAGATCAGTCTATAGTCCTGACTATAGATCAATCTATAGTCCTGACTATAGATCAGTTTATAGTCCTGACTATAAATCAGTCTATAGTCCTGGCTATAGATCAGTTTATAGTCCTGACTATAGATCAGTCTATAGTCCTGATTATAGATCAGTATATAGTCCTGACTATAGATCAACCTATAGTCCTGATTATAGATCAGTCTATAGTCCTGATTATAGATCAGTTTATAGTCCTGACTATAGATCAGTCTATAGTCCTGACTATAGATCAGTTTATAGTCCTGACTATAGATCAGTCTATAGTCTTGTCTATAGATCAGTCTATAGTCCTGATTATAGATCAGTTTATAGTCCTGACTATAGATCAGTCTATAGTCCTGACTATAGATCAGTCTATAGTCCTGATTATAGATCAGTCTATAGTCCTGACTATAGATCAGTCTATAGTTCAGACTATAGAACAGTCTATATTCCAGACTTAGATCAGTATATAATCCAGACTATAGATCAGGCTATAGTCCAGGCTATAGATCAGTCTATAGTCCAGACTATAGATCAGTCTAAAGTCCAGGACTATAGATCAGTCTTTAGTCCAGACTATTGATCAGTCTATAGTCTTGACTATAGACCAGTCTAAAGTCCAGACTATTGATCAGTCTATAGTCCAGACTATAAATCAGCCTATAGTCCACACTATTGATCAGTCTATAGTCTTGACTATAGGACCAGTCTATAGTCTGGACTATAGACCAGTCTATAGTCTGACTATAGACCAGTCTATAGTCTTGACTATAGACCAGTCTATAGTCTTGACTATAGACCAGTCTATAGTCTTGACTATAGACCAGTCTATAGTCTTGACTATAGACCAGTCTTATAGTCTTGACTATAGACCAGTCTATAGTCTTGACTATAGACCAGTCTATAGTCTTGACTATAGACCAGTCCTATAGTCTTGACTATAGACCAGTCTATAGTCTTGACTATAGACCAGTCTATAGTCTTGACTATAGACCAGTCTATAGTCTTGACTATAGACCAGTCTATAGTCTTGACTATAGACCAGTCTATAGTCTTGACTATAGACCAGTCTATAGTCTTGACTATAGACCAGTCTATAGTCTTGACTATAGACCAGTCTATAGTCTTGACTATAGACCAGTCTATAGTCTTGACTATAGACCAGTCTATAGTCTTGACTATAGACCAGTCTATAGTCTTGACTATAGACCAGTCTATAGTCTTGACTATAGACCAGTCTATAGTCTTGACTATAGACCAGTCTATAGTCTTGACTATAGACCAGTCTATAGTCTTGACTATAGACCAGTCTATAGTCTTGACTATAGACCAGTCTATAGTCTTGACTATAGACCAGTCTATAGTCTTGACTATAGACCAGTCTATAGTCTTGACTATAGACCAGTCTATAGTCTTGACTATAGACCAGTCTATAGTCTTGACTATAGACCAGTCTATAGTCTTGACTATAGACCAGTCTATAGTCTTGACTATAGACCAGTCTATAGTCTTGACTATAGACCAGTCTATAGTCTTGACTATAGACCAGTCTATAGTCTTGACTATAGACCAGTCTATAGTCTTGACTATAGACCAGTCTATAGTCTTGACTATAGACCAGTTTATAGTCCAGACTATTGATCAGTCTATAGTCCAGACTATAGATCAGTCTATAGTCCAGACTATTGATCAGTCTATAGTGCAGACTATAGATCAGTCTATAGTCCAGACTATTGATCAGTCTATAGTCCAGACTATAGATCAGTCTATAGTCCAGACTATTGATCAGTCTATATTCCAGACTATAGACCAGTCTGTAGTCCAGATAATAGATCAGTCTATAGTCCAGACTATAGGTCAGTCTTTAGGTCAGTATATAGTATAGACAATATAGCAGTCTATAGTCCAGACTATAGATCAGTCTATATTCCAGACTATAGATCAGTCTATAGTCCAAACTAAAGATCAGTCTTTAGTCCAGACTATAGATCAGTCTATAGTCCAGACTATAGATCAGCCTAGTATACAGACTATAGAACAGTCCATAGCAAAGAGTACAGATCAATCTATAGTCCAGACTATAGATCAACCTATATTCCTGACTATATATCAGTATATAGCCCTGACTATAGATCAGTCTATAGTCCTGACTATAGGTCACTCTGTAGTCCTGACTGTAGATCAGTCTATATTCCTGTAAATCTGTCTGTAGTACTGGCTATATATCTGTCTATAATTGGCCTATATAAGGGATTATAGATCAATCCATAATCGCTAATATTGTATTTATTGACTATAGATCTGTCTATAGTCCAAACTATTGATCTGTCTAAAGTCTAGGTTGTGAATCAGTAAAATAAGAAAATTCCGAATTAAGAAAATTTTTCTAATTGCCCTCCTTTAAGTTCCAATCGCTATTATTTCCATTAATAACATTAACCTCAATACCACAACAAAAGTTTTAAAAAAATATTTACTTCACTTCAAATACCTTTTAAATATAACATTTATTAGCTTATATTTGTTCTCAGCTGGCTTCAATACAGTTTAACGAAAAAAAAACTTTTTAATTAACTTTTTCAAATAACAGTTGCCATTTTTTTCCAACTTCCTTCACTTCATTCACTTCCTGTCTCTATTGCTTCATCCTTCTTTAATCCTGGTTACATTTTTCCCCACTATTTTGTAAGTTTTCTGGTGGCATTTTATTAAGTTTCTTTTTTTTTAATCTTTCTAAAGTGTTAAAGGAATGATTGAATAAGTAAGTGAATGAGTAAATGAATGAATAAATATTTTAAAAGTAGAAGTATTTATCTTGAAGACATTTCATTTTTAGTTTTCCTTTTCTCTTCTATTGACAAGTATTTCGTATACTTATCAATGATAATGATGCTGTTGATTATAATGTCAATAATGATGCTAATCATTATGTTGCTAATGTTGTTTTTATTATTATTATAATAATGATGATGATGATGATGTTGATGTTCGTTCTATTAATTTAGACCTTGAAATATATAAATTACTAATAATAAAACTAAAACATTAATCAATGATCAAAAAAAAAACAAAAAAAGAACAACAAAATATGTATCTGAATGTCAAGATAAATTGTTTTTGAAATTATTTATTATTTGATTTGCTGGATTTTAATAGTTTTTGTCATAAAAAGAGAAAAGTCATTTATAAATTTATATTCGTTTTGTTCACATAAATGGAAAAGTTTTTCATTGTCTTTACTTAAGGAATTTCGACGGAAATAATGAAATTAAAAATATGCTTTTTTTGATTTATTATAGTTTGTTAAAAATATTATATTAAAACATATTAAGCAAGCAAAACTGTCAAATTATAGTCACATTGACATTGTTTAAATTTTTGTCGAATTTTTGTGAAATTATTAATTTGTTGAAAATTTTCCATAAATTTTCTAGAAAATTTAAAATAGCTATATTTTATTTTTAGAAAATTTTATATAAATTTTCAGTTTAAACGAAATTTTTCCGTAGATTCGATGGCCCGGAGTAAAGGTATAGATCGAGATATAGTCGAGACTTTAGATCACCCTATAGTCCAGACTATAGATCACTCTATAGTCCAGACTATAAATCACTCTATAGTCCAGACTATAAATCACTCTATAGTCCAGACTATAGATCACTCTATACTCCAGACTATAGATTACTCTATAGTCAAGACTATAGATCACTCAATAGTGATCTTTCGTCTTAGATCACTATAGATCAGTCTATAGTCCAGGTTATAGACCACTCTTAAGTCCAGACTATAGATCACTTTATAGTCTAGACTTTAGATCATTTTATAGTCCAGACCATAGATCACTCTATACTCCAGACTATAGATCACTTTATAGTCGAGACTATAGATCACTCTATACTCCAGACTATAGATCACTCTATAGTCCAGTCTATAGATCACTCTATAGTCAGACTATTGATCACTCTATAGTCTAGACTATAGATCACTCTATAGTCCAGACTATAGATCACTCTATAGTCCAGACTATAGATCACTCTATAGTCCAGACTATAGATCATGTTGTCCAGACTATAGATAACTCTATAGTCCAGACTATAGATCACTCTATAAACCAGACTATAGATCACTCAATAGTCCAGACTATAGATCACTCTATAGTCCAGACTATAGATCACTCTATTGCCCATACTATAGATTACTCTATAGTCCTGACTGTAGATTACTCTATAGTCCAGACTGTAGATTACTCTATAGTCCAGACTATAGATAACACTATGTTCCAGAATATAGATCACTCTATACTCCAGACTATAGATCACTCTATATTCCAGACTATAGATCACTCTATACTCCAGACTATAGATCACTCTATAGTCCAGTCTATAGATCACTCTATAGTCAGACTATTGATCACTCTATAGTCTAGACTATAGATCACTCTATAGTCCAGACTATAGATCACTCTATAGTCCAGACTATAGGTCACTCTATAGTCCAGACTATAGATCATGTTGTCCAGACTATAGATAACTCTATAGTCCAGACTATAGATCACTCTATAAACCAGACTATAGATCACTCAATAGTCCAGACTATAGATCACTCTATAGTCCAGACTATAGATCTCTCTATAGGCCAGACTATATATCGCTCTATAGCCCAACCTGTAGATCACTCCATAGATCAGCCTAGAGTTTGATTTAGTTTTCCGCCGATTGCTCTTTTTCATAGAAAATTGTCTTTAATTTTGTCTATTTGCTGAATATTATAAGTTTTACTTATTATTTTTCTAACTTCTTTAACGAAAACATTAAAAATTAATTTATATCTTCAATGACAATAAAAAAAACACGTGTCATCTTAATAGATTTAGAAACTCCCTACAATTGAATTTAAAATACATTTAGATTTACATTTCAATTTATAGAAAAGCTCTTAAATAAAATCCTAAATAAGTACGATGTATAAATTTAAAAGGATTGCTATTTAAACAACAGTAAAGATAAAATTCACTGCTTGTTTTCAACGCCTAAAAGTATCGTAAGTTATTTGGTGGTCTATTATTTATTCATCGATTACCATGTGACACACCTTTTATGCTATTTTCTCCCTCTCTCTCGCTCTCTGTCTACTTAAAGGAACAAGAAAATGTTTTCAAATATTTGTATTAAAATCATCAAAAATCCTTTAACTGGCTGACAGCTCTAACAACGAAATGGCTGGGTAGGGGACGACTAAAGCCGGTTACCATTAAAGCAGAAATAACTCTTATTTAAGAACTTTTTTAACCCGTTTATACGGGCTCCCGGCCTAAGCTGTTACAGTTGGTTGTATTTCCTTTTGTATATTTTTTGTTTTTATTATTATTTCTAACTGTTAAGTTTTTTTGTTTTTGTTTGTGTTTGTTTTTGTTTTTTTTAGGAATTGTAACGTAAAACTAAATTTGAACACGTACATTTAACCGTTTTTTTTTTTTTTTTTTTTTTGTGGAGTTTTTTCAAGTTCATTAACTGTCAGCCGCTGCCAACCGTATTTAGGGAATTGTGTATGAAAAAAAACAATAACAAATTTATTACAAGTTAAAAGAAAAACAACAAACACAACTAAATTTATATCAGTAATTTTTCTTAGAACAGTTTGTTTGGTTTATACTAAAAATAACTAAAATGGTTAGATTTTCTTGGGCTCAAAAAAAATGTATTTTTATTCACAACTGTTACAAGTTTATATGAGTTTTGTATTTAATGTTTTGTTAACTAGTAAGAAGTTTTTCTGCTAAATTTGAAAAGTTTTTCGGATTTTTTCTATTTAACTGTTAGTGACATAAGGGAAATGACAGTAATGATTCAAAAGAAAAAAGTTGCCAGCAGTTAATTAGTGCACGCTTAAGCAGGCTATAAAAAGGACGATTTATTTAGAATTTGGATTTTTGGATTAAAAGACTATTATTTTGATGTATAACTTAAGACTTTTTAAACCTGAAGAAGAATATCAAGAGTAGTCAATAGACTAGCTCGTAGACTAGTCAATAGACAAGTCAGTAAACTAGTCAATATACTAGTCTATAAAGTAATCCATAGATTAGTCTATAGACTAGTCAGTAGACTAGTCAATAGACTAGCCAGTAAACTAGTCAGTAGACTAGTCAATAGACTAGTCCATAGACTAGTCAATAGACAAGTTCATAAACTAGTCAATAGAGTATTCCATAGACGAGTCTATAGAGTAGAATATAGGCTATTCTATAGAGTATTCCATAGACTAGACCATAGACTAGACCATAGACTAGACCATAGACTAGACCATAGAGTCTATAGTCTATAGAGTAGTCCATAGACTAGTCTATAGGGTAGTCCATAGACTAGTCTATAGAGTAGTCCATAGACTAGTCTATAGAGTAGTCCATAGACTAGTCTATAGAGTAGTCCATAGACTAGTCTGTAGAGTAGTCCATAGACTGGTGTATAGAGTAGTCCATAGACTAGTCTATAGAGTAGTCCATAGACTAGTCTATAGAGTAGTCCATAGACTAGTCTATAGAGTAGTCCATAGACTAGTCTATAGAGTAGTCCATAGACTAGTCTATAGAGTAGTCCATAGACTAGTCTATAGAGTAGTCCATAGACTAGTCTATAGAGTAGTCCATAGACTAGTCTATAGAGTAGTCCATAGACTAGTCTATAGAGTATTCCATAGACTAGGCTATAGAGTATTCCATAGACTAGTCTATAGAGTATTCCATAAACTAGTCTATAGAGTAGTCCATAGACTAGTCTATAGATAAGTCCATAAAAAAGTCAATAGATAAGTCCATAAAAAAGTCAGTAGACTAGTCAATAGGTTAATAGACTAGTCAGTAGATTAGTCCATAGAATAGTCCATAGACAAGTCAATAGACTAGTCCACAGATTAGTCCATAGAAGAGTCCACAGACTAATCCATCGATAATCAATAGGCAATCCCTTAGGAGTAGTCAACAGACAGGTCCATAGAGTAGTCAATAGCCTATTCCAGAGATTATTCCACAGACTAATTAGTCTCCATTTAAAAGCTCTTGAAATAATTTGTTACATTAAGCTATAAAGTTGTACTTGTTCCTTTCCTGGTTCTAACCATCAAGTACATAGTGTGGCGTATGTGGAATATATGAAAAAATTAAAAATTGTTCATACGCCTTGGACAAGCAAAAGATTTGTTTTTAATTTGTAAATAATTTACAAAGTTTTCACATAAAACAAACAAAAAAATAATGATGAAAGAGTTGAGTTAATTCAAATAAATCCAATTTGATAAAGTTAAAGGATTAAGGAAATTTTGGGATTAAGTGTGGTCTTCACTAAATTTTTAATTTTTAAAAATTCACCAAAATTCGAAAAGTACACAGAAAAGGAAAATATTTTCATGTATATAAAGCTAAATATGTTGCCATTAAATTAACACATAACTCATCTTAATCAAAACAAAAGTATTGATTTTATATGCAATCTAGTGATGACAACTTAAATCGAAAAAAAATTAAAAAAATATTGATTCTGATTTTCAAAAATTCATAAAAAATCAAAAGTTTACAAAAAAGCGATAATCTGTACAGATTATAAAGCTTAATATGTGGCCAAGAAAATTAGACATATTTCATTTAAATCTGTGTATAAGTAATAATTTTATTTGAAATTAAGTGATAACATTACATTTTCATATAAATGAAAAGTTAATAAGTTTTTAGATTTGAAAAATTCATGAAAAATCTAAAAAGACCCTTAAGGCAATAATATATACTATGGTCATAAAGCTCAATATGCTGCAATTTCAATGAAATATATTTCATTTAAATCAATGCTCAAGTATTGGTTTTATTTACAATTAAGTGATGACAACTTAATTAGACAGAAGTTACAATTTTCAGTTTTAAAATTTTAGAAAAAAAAAAAACATAATTGAATCTTAATTTATAAATAATTTTGATAAAAAACAATTCTAATTTTAATTGTTTTCATGTGTTTCAATTATTTCCCAAAAAAGTTTTATAATGCGTATACTTGATGTCATATTTGATAGATATCACTCATACGCCTCAAGTGATAATTTACCATGAAAAGAATTTGAAATTGGCTGTTTAAGTCATTTTAAGGAATTTCTTAACAAAATAAACGCCAGCTTACCAGAAAAGAGCAAAAACAAATTTTTAAGAAAACTTTGTTTCTAAATCCTATTGCTCTTTTCAACTTAAAGCAAATGAACAACACAACCTTAAGGCTAATTAATACTACTTTATTTTTCTGAAAGTTTCCTTTGGCAAATAAAAATTAAATTTAACTGTAATAAAACAGCAACAAAAACAATAACATTAGCAAAATAACAGTCTTATTTAATATTTCCGCTTATTTAAACAGAGACACAAATGCAGGCACCAACCAAAAAACAAAACACATTTAAACAAAAAGAAACTTAAGAAAACAAATTAAACAATTTAAAAATGCCGGTATTAAAAATAACCAAAAAAAACAGAACAGCAAAATATAATCAAATAAAAAGAAGAAGAAAAAAACACCAAAACAATTGTTTAGAAACTAACAAATTTTGTTTAAATTCTCTTGAAAATGTTTAACAGTTTTATAAATAAAAACCACAATGAGAGAGAGCTAAAAACAGGGTGTTTGAAAAATGTTCTGTTTTTTGCTAAGAAAAGAGTTTGTTTTCGAATTAACTTTCTCTTTAACTAAGAGAGTGTTATCCTACTTTCTTCTATTGTGATTATTTATATTTTGTCTCTCTTTTTGTTTTTGCTTCCCTTTTAAGTGCTTATTGTTGTTGTTGTTGTGCTTGCTGTAGTGTTATTAATCGTTTTTGTTTTCGTTTTTTTTTTTATATATTTTCGCATAAAACGAATCATAATAGCTACAACAACAAACGACTATAGTAATAATAACAATAATACTAGAGCACAGGCATGGCAAATTGCAATTTTGAAATAGAACTTTATCGGAAAAATGTACTTTTGACTAGTCAATTGATTAGTCTACAGATTAGACTAGTGACTAGGCTAGGTTTTTGCTAGTCTATTGACTAGTCCATTGGCTGTTGACTGGCTTATTGTATCTATTGACTATTCGATTGGCTAGTCTTTTGACAAGTCTATTGGATAGTCTTTTGGCTAGTTTATTGGCTAGTCTATGACTTGGCTATTGGCTGGTCTATTGACTAGTCTATTGACGAGTCGATCGGCTATTCTATTGACTAGTCGATTGGCTAGTCTTCTGACTAGTCTCTTGGCTAGTCTGTTGACAAGTCTATTGGCTAGCCTATTGACAAGTCTATTGGCTAGCCTATTGACTAGTGTATTGGCTAGTCATTAGACTAATCTATTGGCTAGTCTATTGATTTGTCTATTGGGTAGTCTATTGACAAGTCTAACAGCTAGTCTATTGACAAATCTAATGGCTAGTCTTTGGACTGTAGTGTATTAATCATTTAGTCTATTGGCTAGTCTATTGACTAATCGATTGTCTGGTCTGTTGACTAGTCGATTGGCTAGTCTTTTGACTAGTCTATTGGCTAGTCTATTGACTAGTCGATTGGCTAGTCTTTTGACATGTCTATAGGCTAGTCTTTTGACTAGTCTATTGGCTAGTAGATTGGCTAGTCGATTGGCCATTGTTTTGACTAGTATATTGGCTAGCCTCTTATCTAGTCTATTGGCTAGTCTTTTGGCTAATCTATAAATTAGTCTACTGGATAGTCTATTAGCTAGTCTATTGACTTGCCTATTGGCTAGTCTTTTGACTTTTCTATTGGCTAGCCTATTGACAAGTCTATTAGCTAGTCTATCGACTAGTCTATTGACTAGTCTATTGGCTAGTCTATTGACTAGTCTATTGGCTAGTCTATTTACTTGTCTATTGGCTAGTCTATTGACTAGTCTATTAACCATTCTATTGACTAGTCTATTGACTATTCTAATGGTAAGTGTAATAGACTAGCCTATTGGCTAGTCTTTTGACTAGTCTATTGGCTAGTCGATTGGCTAGTCTTTTGACTAGTCTATTGGCTAGTCTTTGGACAAATCTATTGGCTAGTCTATTGACTCGTCGATTGGCTAACCTCTGGTCTAGTCTATAGGCTAGCCTCTTATCTAGTCTATAGGCTAGCCTCTTATCTAGTCTATAGGCTAGGCTCCTGTCTAGTCTATTGTCTAGTATTTTGGCTAATAAATTGATTAGTCTACTCAATAGTCTATTGGCTAGTCTACTGACTAGTCAATTCACCATTCTAGTATATTGACTATTCTAATGGCAAGTCTAATGACTAGTTGATTGGCTAGTCTAATGACTAGTCGATTTACTAGTCTATTGACTAGTCTATTCACTAGTCGATTTGCTAGTATATTGACTAATCTATTCACTAGTCTATGAAGTATTCTATGAACTATTCTATAGACTAGACTCTTCTATGATCTAGAGTACGGACTAGACTAAACGTTGGAATAATCTATGGACAAAACTATGGAGTGGTTTTTGGATTATTCCAAGGAGTATTAACTAAAGTACAGACAAAAAGTACAATAGTGCCAAATTTTCCAACCCTGCTAGAGCAGGAATATAAAAGTTTGCTGTTGTGAGTATTTTTTGTTACAATAACAAATTCTCTATACGATTGTGTGAAGTATGATGTTGGCATATTTGTCAAATGTGTTGTAGCTGCTGCTGTTGTTGCTTGTGCCGCAGCTGTTTAACTTTACAAGCAATTGTAGTCAGTATACAAATTGACGTTGTACCTTTAACATACACTTGACGCATAAATTTCGCTAAAGAAAATTTCGTAAAAATTCTTATCGATTATAAGTAAAACGTCGTGTGTTTTTTTTTATGGTAATAAAATTTAGGCGCGCTTTAAAATGTTTAAAAAAAAAATAGAAATATAGTTTTAGTTTTCATTTTTCGTTTTTTTTTTTCGTTCCTTATTAAATTAAACCATTTTTGGTAATTATACATTAAATTGTTATTAAGCGGTTGTTTAAACAAAAATGGCAATTTTTAATTAACAAATTTGTGTAGTGGTTTTAAAAAAAAGTGCGTATTTTTTTTGCAATATTGAATGTTATGAAAATAAACCATATAACTATGTTTTTTTTTTTTTTTTTTTTGTTTGTAAATCTATATGTGGAAAATTATTTTAATTAATATGTTATTGAAACAATCTTCAAAAAAACAATCAATGAAAATTTTGTTCAAACAACTAAATCAACAATGTTGTTTTGTTTTGAAAAATATATAAAATTATAAAATTAATACTTTAACAAAAAAAAATGTATTTAATTAGCAAGATTAAATCTTACAAAAAAAAATAGTGCATATTTGTTTAACAAAACAATAAAAGTAAACAAATTACTGAACAAATTTTTAAAAATAAACAAGATTTGTTTTAATAACTAATTTCATATAATATAAACTGTGAGTTTAATTATACCTACATCTAACAAAATATTATAATTCTAAAAAATATAAAATTTTTCTAGTTTTTCAAGTTTAACTCTATTTTATTAAAAATTCTTCTATGGAAACTTATAAATTTATTTAACAATTTTGAAAGACATTTTTGTTGTGAATACAACAAAACAAATTTTGTTTAAATCGCATAAAAATTGTAGAATTTATACAGATTTTTCTAAAGTTCTATATTATATTTCCTTAAATTTATAAGTGACTCCTAAAACTATGCTATAACATTTACACATCAAATATTTTCTCTAGTAAATGAAAAAAATATGGGAAGGCTTTGCAAAAATGTTCATATCTTTGACAATTTTCAAGCGATTATAATAAAATAGGACTTTTTGGATTCGTAATAAGTTAAACTTTTAGGAAAATTAATTTCCTTACAAAAAAAACTAAACAGTTTGGTTGCTAGTAAGGATCATAGTTTGATTAAAAGTCTAGTTCACAGTTCATTAGCTATTAGTCTGATAAATGGGACAAGTTGTAGTTTAGTTCAAAGTGGATTTTAAAAAACTGTTTCATAGTCTCTTTAATAGTCTGGTTCATAGGTCGGTTCATAGTTTATTCCATGGTCTGATTCATAGCCAATCTAAATAACTGCTTTACAGCCAGTTTCAGAGTCTGCTTAAAAGTCTGGTTCATAGTCTCGTTAATAGTAAAGTTCATAGTTTATCTCATAACCTGCCTTTATCATAGTTTGGCTCACAGTTGACCTTCCAGTTAGCAAATGTGCCAAAATCTAAAGTAAAAAGTAGCCAAATCTCAGATTTTTAAAAATACTTTTTTCTAAAAAAGTACAACAAATTCTTGAAAATTTTCAGCTGAAATTAATTTAAAAAGATCTTCTGTTTGCTATTCTTTTTAAACCCCAATAAATGTTTAATTAAATCCCTTAACGAATACACCTTAATCTTGGCATAATTTAATTGAAATTATACAACCGACATTTTAATTATATTTATTGCTACAAATTAAATGTTTGTTTAAAACTTTCCTATTAAATAATTAGCATAATTTTAGGCTTTTGGTGACTTTTTCTTAAGAATAACAATACTTAGCTACTTAAGGCTAAAGTATGCAAATTAATTAAGTACTTATTTTTGAATATGTATATCTTTGAGCATAAAATAAAACATAGATATTTGGACTTAAAATAAAAAAGCAATTTGTAAACAGTTATTAAACTTATCACTCCTAAAAGTCGGCAATAATTCTTATAAAATTAATTTTGAATATAATATTCGTTTTTATTTGCACAATTTAGCAATAATAAAAATTAATTATTTCACTTATTAGTTTAATCAAAGAAATATATATATATATATATATATATATATATATATATATATATATATATATATATAACAAATATATATATATATATATATATTTGAAACCCAAAAGTATGCAAATTTTTATAGAAAATTTAAACAAACAAATTAATTCTCAATACAACTTATAACTTTTATCAAAATTTTATATTGTTTGCTTAAATTTATGTTAAACAACAAGACAAATTATTTTTTTTTTTATTACTGCCAAAAGTATGCAAAATGTTTTTGAAAAACTGCTTATTAACACTTACAAAGTATACAAATTTATTAAATAGTTTTAACTATTTCTACATAAACTAAATTAATACCATTATCTATCATTTATCACTCACTAGCCACTAGGGACCACTAAAAGAATAAAAAATTACCAAAAAAAAATTAAATTTAAGTTTTTACTAAAAATCCTTAATGTATGCAATAAATTATATAAATAAATGTACATACATACATATTTGCACATTATTTACATTCTGCAAAAAAGTATGCAAATTTTTGGGAAAACAAACATGTTACAACATTTTAAGTAAATAAACTATTGTTATTTCTATTCAAAGTAAATTTTTTATATATTTCTCTTAAAAGTATGCAAAATTTTACATACAATTTAATTTATAAATCATTATTACTTCAACTATTGAATTTTTTGCAGTAAATCCTAAAAGTATGCAACTGCTATAGAAAAGAGAACAAGAACTAGAACAGAACTAGAAAAGAACTAGAACAGAACTAGAAAAGAACTCAGAACTAGAACAGAACTAGAACAGAACTAGAACAGAGCTAGAACAGAGCTAGAACAGAACTAGAACAGAACTAGAACAGAACTAGAACAGAACTAGAACAGAACTAGAACAGAACTAGAACAGAACTAGAACAGAACTAGAACAGACTAACAGAACTAGAACAGAACTAGAACAGAACTAGAACAGAACTAGAACAGAACAGAACTAGAACAGAACAGAACTAGAACAGAACTAGAACAGAACTAGAACAGAACTAGAACAGAACTAGAACAGAACTAGAACAGAACTAGAACAGAACTAGAACAGAACTAGAACAGAACTAGAACAGAACTAGAACAGAACTAGAACAGAACTAGAACAGAAATAGAACAGAACTAGAACAGAACTAGAACAGAACTAGAATAGAACTAGAGCAGAACTAGAACAGAACAGAACTAGAACAGACTAGAACAGAACTAGAACAGAACTAGAACAGAACTAGAACAGAACTAGAACAGAACTAGAACAGAACTAGAACAGAACTAGAGAACAGAAACTAGAACAGAACTAGAACAGAATGAAACAGAACATGAACAGAAATGAACAGAACTAGAACAGAACTAGAGAACCGAACTAGAACAGACTAGAACAGAACTAGAAAAGAACTAGAACAGAACTAGACGAACTAGAACAGAATAGCATCAGAACTAGAACAGAACTTAGACAGAACAAGAACAGAAACTGGAACAGAACAGAAACAGAACTAGAACAGAACTAGGAACATAACTAGAACAGAACAGAACAGAACTAGAACAGAACTAGAAACAGAACTAGAACAGAACTAGAACCTAGAAACAGAATAGACACAGAACTAGAACCGAACTAGAACATAACTCGAACATAACTAGAACAGAACTAGAACATGAACTAGAACAGAACTAGAACAGAACTAGAAAACAGAACTAGAACAGAACTAGAACAGAACTAGAACAGAACTAGAACAGAACTAGAACAGAACTAGAACAGAACTAGAACAGAACTAGAACAGAACTAGAACAGAACTAGAATAGAACTAGAACAGAAATATAACATTACTGATCTTGAACTGAGCTAGAACTTCTTGATTGTCACTTTTTTAACTTATTTACTTGTCATTTTATTCAAATTATTTCTTCCACTTTTATATTTTAAAAGTTTAACCCTAAAAGTAGGCTAAATTTAAATATATTTTTAGTATATAACCAATTTGTTTGCTAGCTTAAATTATTACATTCTTGTGTTATACTTCTGGGTAAAATAAACTAAATTTTTAGCAGAATTTTAACTTGGAATTCTAAAATTTCTTAATTTTTACATTTCCCCTAAAATTATGCAATGTTATATCCTTATACTACAATACTTAATAATGTACCTATTATTTATGATATTCATACATACTTGCAACAAACCGAAAACTTTACCATATAGTCTGACATTTTTGCAACAAAGTGAAAAAAAACGTAAAGATGAAAAATGTATAAGCAACAAGATTGATGCAAACAATATGTTAAATTATGTGGTATGCAACAAAATTGTGGTTTTATTACAATTTGTTTTTCTTTCTGTTATACTCATACTGACTACTAGTTTGCGGAATAATTTATATAAAAGCTAGAAGTAGGCACCCTGAAACACTTTTATTACTTCACTTGAAGTTCAGGCCACACATCATAGAGTTGTTGTAGTTGTTGCTTGTAAATACAATGGCTGGCAAATTATTATGGAACCGAACAATAGCGTTATCTAGAAATTCAATAGTAAATGTAACAATATGCAAAAACTCTCATCAGTATCATCAACTTGTTCGGAGGCATAATTTTTGTGCAGCATGTGTGTGTGTGTGTTTCAGTTGGTGGTGGAGGCTGTTGCAAGCTAAGAATTCAATGCCCGTGATTTTGGTCCGGATTCTTCTTTTTTTCTTGAGTAGTAGTACTCTACTTTGTCTGCTCCATTTAATATTAACAATATGTGACAAATACCAAACCCAACTAAACTAAACAAATGTATAGAATCAATGGTACTACAATACAATAAAAATAACAGAAAGAAATAAATATTTAAAAAAGATTCATTCTTTCTGTTAGTGAAACCAGTAAACACATAAAGAAAAGAAATCTATCTTTTGTGGCAATAGAAGAAGCTGATATATGAAGAGAAAGTTCAGGATTGCGCCTGTTGTGTGTTCAGACATTATGACTATTTACTTTGGCTGAGTTGAAACAACAAGACAGAAGCAGGCAGGCCAGGCGGCTGCTTTTCTTTTCTTAAAGCAGAGCAGTTAAGTTGTGAATGTCAATAAACGTCTGAGTCTTTATACTTGTATTTATTATTGTTGTTGTCATTGTTAATGTTTTTAAGTTTTTTTTTTCTTATTGTGATTGTATTGTGTTTTTTATATATTTTATTGTTATTTTACCATTATAATTTTATAGGTTTTAGGAATATTATAATGTTTTTAATAAAAACATGGCATACTTTTAGGAGAGTTATTTTATTAAAAAAATGTTGCATATGCAAAAGGTGTGGTTTAGTTATTTAAATGTTATAGGCTTATTAATGTCATGAAAAAGTGAAAATTTTATTTTATTCCATGTTAAAAAAAATAAACAATATATAGTCTATAGTCTAGTCTAAAGTCTAGTCTAGTCTATAGTCTAGTCTATAGTCTAATCTATAGTCTAGTCTATAGTCTAGTCTATAGCCTAGTCTATAGTCTAGTCTATAGTCTATTCTATAGTCTAGTCTATAGTCTAGTCTATAGTGTAGTCTATAGTCTAGTCTATAGTCTAGTCTATAGTCTAGTCTAGAGTCTAGTCTATAGTCTAGTCTATAGTCTAGTCTATAATGTAGTTTATAGTCTAGTCTATAGTGTATTCTATAGTCTATTCTATAGTGTAATCTATAGTATAGTCTGTAGTCTATTCTATAGTGTAGTCTATAGTCTAGTCTATAGTCTAGTCTATAGTCTAGTCTATAGTCTAGTCTAGTCTATAGTCTAATCTAGTCTATAGTCTAGTCTATAGTCTAGTCTATAGTGTAGTCTATAGTCTAGTCTATAGTCTATAATCTATAATCTAGTCTATAGTATATATAAAAGGTGTGGTTTAGTTATTTAAATGTTATAGGCTTATTAATGTCATGAAAAAGTGAAAATTTTATTTTATTCCATGTTAAAAAAAATAAACAATATATAGTCTATAGTCTAGTCTAAAGTCTAGTCTAGTCTATAGTCTAGTCTATAGTCTAATCTATAGTCTAGTCTATAGTCTAGTCTATAGCCTAGTCTATAGTCTA
Organism: Lucilia sericata; assembly: GCF_015586225.1. Lineage (NCBI taxonomy): Eukaryota > Metazoa > Arthropoda > Insecta > Diptera > Calliphoridae > Lucilia > Lucilia sericata. Next base: position 17,835 of record NW_023994768.1, read on the forward strand.
GTCTATAGTCTATTCTATAGTCTAGTCTATAGTCTAGTCTATAGTGTAGTCTATAGTCTAGTCTATAGTCTAGTCTATAGTCTAGTCTAGAGTCTAGTCTATAGTCTAGTCTATAGTCTAGTCTATAATGTAGTTTATAGTCTAGTCTATAGTGTATTCTATAGTCTATTCTATAGTGTAATCTATAGTATAGTCTGTAGTCTATTCTATAGTGTAGTCTATAGTCTAGTCTATAGTCTAGTCTATAGTCTAGTCTATAGTCTAGTCTAGTCTATAGTCTAATCTAGTCTATAGTCTAGTCTATAGTCTAGTCTATAGTCTAGTCTATAGTCTAGTCTATAGTCTAGTCTATAGTCTAGTCTATAGTCTAGTCTATAGTCTAGTCTATAGTCTAGTCTATAGTCTAGTCTATAGTCTAGTCTATAGTCTAGTCTATAGTCTAGTCTATAGTCTAGTCTATAGTCTAGTCTATAGTCTAGTCTATAGTCTAGTCTATAGTCTAGTCTATAGTCTAGTCTATAGTCTAGTCTATAGTCTAGTCTAAAGTCTAGTCTATAGTCTAGTCTATAGTCTAGTCTATAGTCTAGTCTATAGTCTAGTCTAGTCTAGTCTATAGTCTAGTCTATAGTCTAGTCTATAGTCTAGTCTATAGTCTAGTCTATAGTCTAGTCTATAGCCTAGTTGGTGGACTAGTCTATAATCTAGTCTATAGTCTAGTCTATAGTCTAGTCTATAATCTAGTCTATAGTCTAGTCTGTAGTCTAGTCTATAGTCTAGTCTATAATCTAGTCTATAGTCTAGTCTATAGTCTAGTCTATAATGTAGTCTATAGTCTAATCTGTAGTCTAGTCTATAGTCTAGTCTATAGTCTAGTCTATAGTCTAGTCTATAGTCTAGTCTATAGTCTAGTCTATAGTCTAGTCTATAGTCTAGTCTATAGTCTAGTCTATAGTATAGTCTATAGTCTAGTCTATAGTCTAGTTGGTAGACTAGTCTATAATCTAGTCTATAGTCTAGTCTATAATCTAGTCTATAGTCTAGTCTATAATCTAGTCTATAGTCTAGTCTATAATCTAGTCTATAGTCTAGTCTATAATCTAGTCTATAGTCTAGTCTGTAGTCTAGTCTATAGTTTAGTCTATAATCTAGTCTATAGTCTAGTCTATAGTATAGTCTTGTCTATAGTCTAGTCTTGTCTATAGTCTAGTCTAGTCTAGTTTATAGTCTATAGTCCATAGTCTATAGTCTAGTCTATAGTCTAGTCTAGTCTATGGTCTAGTCTAGTCTAGTTTATAGTCTAGTCTAGTCTATGGTCTAGTCTAGTCTATAGTCTAGTCTATAGTCTAGTCTATAGTCTAGAGTCTAGTCTAGTCTATAGTCTAGTCTAGTCTATAGTCTAGTCTATAGTCTAGTCTAGTCTATAGTCTAGTCTATAGTCTAGTCTAGTCTAGTCTATAGTCTAGTCTATAGTCTAGTCTATAGTCTAGTCTATAGTCTAGTCTATAGTCTAGTCTATAGTCTAGTCTATAGCCTAGTTGGTGGACTAGTCTATAATCTAGTCTATAGTCTAGTCTATAATCTAGTCTGTAATCTAGTCTATAGTCTAGTCTATAATCTAGTCTATAGTCTAGTCTGTAGTCTAGTCTATAGTCTAGTCTATAATCTAGTCTATAGTCTAGTCTATAGTCTAGTCTATAATGTAGTCTATAGTCTAATCTGTAGTCTAGTCTATAGTCTAGTCTATAATCTAGTCTAGTCTATAGTCTAGTCTATAGTCTAGTCTAGTCTATAGTCTAGTCTAGTCTATAGTCTAGTCTATAGTCTAGTCTATAGTCTAGTCTATAGTCTAGTCTATAGTCTAGTCTATAGTCTAGTTGGTAGACTAGTCTATAATCTAGTTTATAGTCTAGTCTTTAATCTAGTCTATAGTCTAGTCTATAATCTAGTCTATAGTCTAGTCTGTAGTCTAGTCTATAGTTTAGTCTATAATCTAGTCTATAGTCTAGTCTATAGTATAGTCTTGTCTATAGTCTAGTCTTGTCTATAGTATAGTCTAGTCTATAGTCTATAGTCTATAGTCCATAGTCTATAGTCTAGTCTATAGTCTAGTCTAGTCTATAGTCTAGTCTAGTCTATAGTCTAGTCTAGTCTAGTTTATAGTCTAGTCTAGTCTATAGTCTAGTCCAGTCTATAGTCTAGTCTATAGTCTAGAGTCTAGTCTAGTCTAGTCTATAGTCCAGTCTGGTCTAGTCTAGTCTATAGTCTAGTCTAGTCTATAGTCTAGTCTATAGTCTAGTCTAGTCTATAGTCTAGACTAGTCTATAGTCTAGACTATAGTCTAGTCTAGGCTATTGTCTATTCTATAGTCTATAGTATATAGTCTATATAGGCTATAGTCTACAGTCTGTAGTCTATAGGCTATAGTCTTCAGTCTACAGTCTGTAGTCTATAGTATATAGTATATAGTATATAGTATATAGTATATAGTATATAGTATATAGTATATAGTATATAGTATATAGTATATAGTATATAGTATATAGTATATAGTATATAGTATATAGTATATAGTATATAGTATATAGTCTATAGTCTATAGTCTAGTCTAGTCTGGTCTGGTCTGGTCTAGTCTAGTCTAGACTAGTCTATAGTCTAGTCTATAGTCTAGTCTGTAGTCTAGTCTATAGTCTTGTCTGTAGTCTAGTTTATAGTCTAGTCTATAGTCTAGTCTATAGTCTAGTCTATAGTCTAGTCTATAGTCTAGTCTATAGTCTAGTCTATTGTCTAGTTTATAGGCTATTCTATAGTCTAATTTATAGTCTAGTTTATAGGCCAGTCTATAGTCTAGCTTATAGTCTAGTTTATAGTCTAGTCTATAGTCTAGTCTATAGTCTAGTCTGTAGGTCCATAGTCTAGTCTATAGTTTATTCTATAGTCTATTCTATAACATAGTCTACAGTTTATTCTATAGTCTAGTCTATAGTCTTGTCTACAGTCTAGTCTATAGTCTATAATGAAAAATTTTACTAAATTATGGACTTTGTCGCTTTTATTCTAAGCCTATACTAGCTAGTGCTGGTAAATCTTATTAAAGAACGTGCGAGTCTATAGTCTAGTCAATGGTCTAGTTATATATGATATAATATAAAATTTTACTTAGTTATGGACTTTGTCACTTTCTATTCTATGCCTATACTAGCTAGTGCTGGTGAATCTTATTACAAAACATGCTCAAACTTTTTCATTGATAATATTTATAGTTTTGTTATATATTTTTTTAAAATATTATAAAAATTCGCAACTATAACTATAATAAAACGTATAAAGCCTCCGGGTTACATGAGCTTCATGTTCTTTAAAATGTTTATATTTTTTATGTGAGAAAAAAATCAAACATAAAATGTTTGAAAAATTTGTTTTTATCATTTTAATGACCTTGTTATACACTTGAATATTAACAATGAAATTTTTAGCTTTTTCTTCGTAAATGTTATAAAGATTGAATTTTTGTTTTTTGGTGGTTGGTTTTTAATTTAATTTTAATAAATTAAATATTTCAAATTTGTTTTAACTAAATAAAAACTTTATCTTTGCTTGTATTGCTTAATAACAGAAAAAGAAATAAATTTAAGCAAATCTAAGCAAATTCTTAGAGTAAATAAACTTTAGAAAAAGTATTAAATAAATATTAGAATGAAAAAATTATAAAAAGTTTTCTGGGAATAAAATGTTTTATCATTTGAAAAAGGGTTTTAGCTAAAATAAATATTTCATTTAATAAAGAGTGAGGGAAGCTTTGTTAATCATATTTTAAATTCTTTTTAAATTTTTTACATTTTAAACAAATACTTTCTTTCAAAACACACTCTCGTATACTATTTATATTATTGTTCTGCTCTTTTTCCATTCTTAATAATATTACTTTGGCCATTTCATTATAATTTCTATCACCCTCTGCATCAAGTTTCCATACGAAAACATAATTTTATTATGTTCACTGCTTATTGAATTATTTGCAGTTGAGTAAATTTATATGAATAATTTCTTAATATTCTAGTCATATTAAATACTTATATGAAGGAACCCAATACTTTACTTTTTTAATTTAAAAAGCACAACTAAAAGTATGCTTTAGTGTTTGTCTCTTTCATTTGCTTTAACCTTAATTAATTATTGAAATATATTTTCTATAGCATATTTTAGTGTTAATGATTATTTATACAAAAAGACAGCTTTGAAAAATATTAAAAATTTATTGATTTTAAATCAAGGGTCAATATTTTGTTTATCCTTAAAGTATGCTTTAATTTCTAAACAAGGTCATATATAATATACACTTAAATGCTTTTGAAGACATGTAAATTTCCTTTTTTATATAATTCATGTTGAAAGGCAAAGAATTTGAATTTTATAACAAGTTGTTGAAAAAACGATTTTATGAATTTCTTTTTATTCCCTCTTAAATAAAATACATATTTAAGGTGTGATTTCAATTTGAAATACTCCCTTTGGGGGAATGTTTATTTATTTATTTATTTTTTTTTTTTTTTTTGAAAAGAAAATATTACACAAAATGTTGTAAAATAAATAAAGCTCAATGGCAAATATGTGTGCATAAAAGCTGGGCAATAAATAAATCAACTTATTTCTTTTAGTATTTATTCTTTCATTTCTTGTATATTTTGTTTACAGCCTTAAGGTATGCTGAATGAAAATTCTTACTTAAAGATTTAAATTTCATAAATGTTCAAGTTTTAAATTTCAAACCTTATAAGCAAGCCAAACAAAATCAGAAAGTTTTGAGCAAATATTATTGAGAACTCATGCACTTCCCTAAAATTATTCTAATAAATGTTGATTTTAAAGCTCCTCAAAGTATGGAACTGTAACTTAAACAAGGCTGTCTTCATTTTCGACCCTAAAACTATATATATAAATGTAGTTTTTAAGACTCCTAAAAGTAGGCAACTGTCCAGTAGTCTAGCCTACAGTTTATTCTATAGTCTAGTCTATAGTTTATTCTATAGTCTAGTCTATAGTCTAGTCTATAGTCTAATCTATATTCTAGTCTATAGTCTAGTCTATAGTCTAGTCTATAGTCTAGTCTATAGTCTAGTCTATAGTCTAGTCTATAATCTAGTCTATAGTCTAGTCTAAAGTCTAGTCTATTGTCTAGTCTATAGTCTAGTCTATAGTCTAATCTATAGTCTATAGTCTAGTCTATAGCCTAGTCTATAGTCTAGTCTATAGTCTAGTCTATAGTCTAGTCTATAGTACAGTCTATAGTCTAGTCTATAGTCTAGTCTATAGTCTAGTCTATAGTCTAGTCTATAGTCTAGTCTATAGTCTAGTCTATAGTCTATAGTCTAGTCTATAGTCTAGTCTATAGTCTAGTCTATAGTCTAGTCTATAGTCTAGTCTATAGTCTAGTCTATAGTCTAGTCTATAGTCTAGTCTATAGTCTAGTCTATAGTCTAGTCTATAGTCTAGTCTATAGTCTAGTCTATAGTCTAGTCTATAGTCTAGTCTATAGTCTAGTCTATAGTCTAGTCTATAGTCTAGTCTAGTATAGTCTATATAGTCTAGTCTATAGTCTAGTCTATAGTCTAGTCTATAGTCTAGTCTATAGTCTAGTCTATAGTCTAGTCTATAGTCTAGTCTATAGTCTAGTCTATAGTCTAGTCTATAGTCTAGTCTATAGTCTAGTCTATAGTCTAGTCTATAGTCTAGTCTATAGTCTAGTCTATAGTCTAGTCTATAGTCTAGTCTATAGTCTAGTCTATAGTCTAGTCTATAGTCTAGTCTATAGTCTAGTCTATAGTCTAGTCTATAGTCTAGTCTATAGTCTAGTCTATAGTCTAGTCTATAGTCTAGTCTATAGTCTAGTCTATAGTCTAGTCTATAGTCTAGTCTATAGTCTAGTCTATAGTCTAGTCTATAGTCTAGTCTATAGTCTAGTCTATAGTCTAGTCTATAGTCTAGTCTATAGTCTAGTCTATAGTCTAGTCTATAGTCTAGTCTATAGTCTAGTCTATAGTCTAGTCTATAGTCTAGTCTATAGTCTAGTCTATAGTCTAGTCTATAGTCTAGTCTATAGTCTAGTCTATAGTCTAGTCTATAGTCTAGTCTATAGTCTAGTCTATAGTCTAGTCTATAGTCTAGTCTATAGTCTAGTCTATAGTCTAGTCTATAGTCTAGTCTATAGTCTAGTCTATAGTCTAGTCTATAGTCTAGTCTATAGTCTAGTCTATAGTCTAGTCTATAGTCTAGTCTATAGTCTAGTCTATCTAGTTCTATAGTCTAGTCTATAGTCTAGTCTATAGTCTAGTCTATAGTCCTAGTCTATAGTCTAGTCTATAGTCTAGTCTATAGTCTAGTCTATAGTCTAGTCTATAGTCTAGTCTATAGTCTAGTCTATAGTCTAGTCTATAGTCTAGTCTATAGTCTAGTCTATAGTCTAGTCTATAGTCTAGTCTATAGTCTAGTCTATAGTCTAGTCTAGTCTATAGTCTAGCATATAGTATAGTCTATTGCCTAGTCTATAGTCTAGCATAGTCTAGTTTAGTCTATTGCCTAGTCTATTGCCTAGTCTATTGTCTTGTCTATTGTCCAATCTATTGTCAAGTTCATAGCTTCATTTGGGGACACATTTGGATCCTGCATATTGATCCATTTGTGGTCTATTTTTAAACAAAATATTAAATACTATAACTGTTAAATCTTCGTTAATGTATATTTTCTCTTATTTTAAACTTAATACAAAGAAACCCCTTGAAAATAGTATCACATTTTTTTCTATTATTTTCCCCTTTAAAATTAATTATTTAACAAATTTCTTTGAGTGTTGTTTACTTTACCAAAGGGAACTATAACAAATGTGTGTAATAAATATTTAAAATTAATTAAAAAAAAAACTAAAAATAAAATCTCCCACAAAGAAAGAGAAAGGTTTTGTTTTTTGCTGCTGTTATAACTAACTCATACGAGTGCATATTATAGTAAATAATTTAAAATATCTCAAGCATAACAAATCATTTTTGAAAATAATACAAAATTGAAAAAAAAAATTAAAAAGTAATTTGATATTGCAAATTTCCAACAAACATTACAATTTACTTTAAATGTGTTAAAAAAATGTAAAAATACACTATGGAACCTGCAATTAATAATACATTTTTAAAAAAGTAAAATGTAAATAAATAATAAATTAAAACTAATATAAAATGTTGTTAACAACACCAACTTTATCAAAAGGTTTAAACCTTTCAGCAGTGAACAAAAACAAAAAAAAACAAATGCAACACACTCTTGTAATGGACACGTTTTAGAGGCGCATGCTTGGGAATTAAATTACAAAATATTTGTTGTAACTTCAACATTTATTAACAACATTAAATAAAACAATCATTTACCTTCTTTATTTTTTGTTTTGTTTTTTGTCTGTTACAATAATGATGATGATGAACTTAACACATATACATTCATAAAATAAATTAACCACCATCAAATGGACTCATACATACTTAAACATTAGGGAGTGTTATCAAATAGGCAATCGAGGTCTAAGAAAAAGGAAAATTAACTTCATATTATTAAGAAAACATTATTTAAAAGCTTTTATCTTATGATAATATGGTCTTATTGTTGCCTACTTTTAGGTGTTTCGTTGGCATAGCCTATTTTTAGGCATTTTTTTTTTCATTATCATATTTACTATAAAGCTCTCCTCTTAAAACAGTATTATTTTAGCATACTTCTAGAAGTTTCGCAGATTTAGCACTACCCTGCTAATGTTAACAGTATACAGTTGCATAGGTACTTGTATTCTCAACAACCGCATTCATACTGCTATTACTGTTTTAGAGCAACATCAACAGCAACACTTAACATTTCGAACGAATCAAGCCATCTGTGTCTGTGTGCTCATGTTAAAAGCTTTTGCGGTTACACTGCAAGAAACTGTAAAGTATTTTTATTTCATAAAGTAGTGAAGTGGTTTAAAGAGGCATATTTTTCCTGTCCATCTGTTCTGAGTAATATTATAGCAATCTTTTGATATATAATACTTACACAAGAGCTAGAGGAGATTTCGTAGAAAGCTTCAATATCTGCGTCTCGCCTTTCTTAACCAGTTTTTCAGCTATGCGGTTATAGGTGTCCTTTAACCTCATTCGAGTGTAATTTTCGAATGTCTCGCCATCTCATTTAAAAATACTCGACATTTTTGGTTAAGTTGAGATGTAGTAAACACACCGATTATATAGTAGTAGTGGGTCCATAGCCTTGCAGTAGTTGATCATACATCTTCGGCATTTGAAGAAAAAAGTGAACGACAACTGTTATAAAAGAAAGGTTTCTGATTTTTACAGACTCTATGCGGGGGAATGCGTTAGATAGGAACACTTAAGATATTGGACTGACCCCTTTCATGGAAGTTCCAATCGCCTTGCTCATTACCATCTGCAGGATAAAAGGATCCTTTGGCGTATCGTAGGGTATAACTCTTGAGTGGGAGTAGAACTCATACCTCCCATTTTGGGAAGCTCAGTAGTTATTTAGTAAGTAAGTTAGTTAGTTAGTTAGTTAGTTAGTTAGTTAGTTATCTGAGGAAGTATACCTAGACTCACGACCTCCTTCCAATCTCTTAGATGAAGTTTCAAGACCACTTTACAGGTCTCATGTCATTACTATAGCAACGCGTAAGCAACCCTAAGACAAAATACCTCATATTGGAATACTTTTGTAGATTCAATGATCCTGAATCACCGTCTTCTTTGCAAACTCTACATACGTCGACATCAATTCACCTAATTATATATAGTTATGCCCGTAGTATCCTGTTCTAGTTCTTGACAAAAAAGAAGAAAACTTTTATCAAAAACTTAAACTTGCAACATTTTCAACATACTCTTTTTGTATTCTGACATTCAGTGACAGTCACTGCACAGAATTTGCATTTTCAAAACATTTGCATACTTTTCATCTAACTTTGTAAATAAATATTATTGCATACTTTTAAGCTGTCAACTATAAATACACACTGAACTATTTAAAATTGTTCGTTAAGTATTTGCAACACTTTAATGCTAGTGCTTTAAAAACTTTTTATATTATTTTATAAACTTGACTTTTTATAACCTAAAATAAATGATAATTTCCGTAATGATTTAAGTGAACTAGTTATTTTCTCTCTCTGTATTCTTAGCAAGTTTGTATATTGCTTGTTTGATTGTGTTGTTCGTACCTGGCACATTATTTATAATGATAAATTCCCCTTAATGTTTTTTGTTTTTTTTTTGGGGGTTTCTACTTGTATTTGATTTTCAACAACATGGTTATATAGAAACATACAAAAAAACAAATATAACGATATATGCAAAACAAAAACAACTTTGCTACATAAATTCTAACGCTATTTTTCTAAAGGAAGTGCTATAAAACTAGAGAAAGGGATAGAAACATAAAATACAGAAAACCGTTATTCATAAAGTGTAGCAAAACAACACAACAGCAAGTACACAAGTACATAACAAGCTTAATTGAATATTTAAATAAAAGCCCCTAAGGTATGCAACAACATTTTAATTTAATTTTATACAATTTACTGCTACACGTTTTTTACGTTACTTAAAAAAGTTGTTCTCTTTTAATTTCATTTTAAACAGTTAGCAGTGATTTATCAAAGCTAAAACAAGGAAATAATAGCAAAAAAAAGAAATAAATAGAATGAACTGTTTACCGTAGTAAAATAAAACTGCCCAACAGTTTTTCTTTTCTTTATTGCTTTTGTTTCCTTTGTAATTACACACAATGTAAGAGTTATTAATATTTGAAGGATGGCTTTTAGAAACTCTTAATTTACCTGGGGGCAGAAAATTTATATAGAAAATTTTAAGTTGTAACAAATTTGCCACTCCTTCCTTATGGATTTCTTCAATATAATACATACAAAGTTTTTTTTCAAATATTTTTTACATAATCTCCGAATGTTATTTATATTGTGAAGAACCAAGTTAATGTGCCTACACATGTGTAAATGAGTATTTAATTTATTAATTTTAATAAATTTCACTTACAACCCTTAAAAACTCGATGATTTAAATAAAAGTTTAAAAGCCTTAAAGTATGCTGTATATTAAAGCTAAATATAGCTTCTGTCAGGCATGGAAAACTGTAATTTTTAAATAGTAATAACTTCCTTTTAGGTTTTGAAGTACAAAACTAATTTTCGGCTATACTATAGATTTGACTACATACTAAACTAGACTAAAGACTAGACTATAGGCCAAACCATATACTGGACTATAGGCCAGATTATACACCAGATTATAGACTAGACTATTGACTACACTATAGATTAGAATATAGACTAGACTACTGACTAGACTATAGACTAGACTATAGACTAGACTAGACTTTAGACTAGACTATAGACTAGACTATAGACTAGACTAGACTTTAGACTAGACTATAGACTAGACTATGATACCGATTGACATATTGGCAAGAGAGGCCAAATACGAATTTGATGCACGGCACTCACTTGGAACTGATAGAGATTTTAGGAGTCAGAGTATAGATGAGTGGCAAGCAAGATGGTCAGCATCTACGAAAGGTAGATGGACATATATGCTTATACCAAATGTTGAAGTCTGGTACAAAAGGCGACATGGTTTTCTAAATTTTTACTTAACACAACTCCTGAGTGGACACGGATATTTTCGTTCATACTTATTCCGTTTTGGACTTGATAGCTCTCCGTATTGTCCGTACTGTGTAAACAATATAGAGGATCCGAACCATGTGTTCTTTATGTGTCCACGTTTCGAGACTAAGAGAAGGAACTTGGAAAGACAGATAGGGAGCAATATTTGCCCAAATAACATTGTGGAAATAATGCTAGTGTCACTTGAAAATTGGGAAATGGTTTGTGAATATGTGAAAATTGTCCTCTTAGAATTGCGAAAGCAAGAGGAACTTAGAAAGAGAATTCTGGATATAAACTAAGTGCAGTTGTAAACTGTTTTCCCCCCCTGCGATGAAATACTTTTGCGGTGGTCCCGCAGGAACTGGGGGTCAGAGAAAACGAGGTTGTTTTAGCGTGTTAAAGTCTCGCACTTCTGGTATCATCGGACAACCAGAGTCTTTCGATGATTTTTTCCTCGTATAAAAAAAAAAAAAAAAAAGACTAGACTATAGACTAGACTATAGACTAGACTATAGACTAGACTATAGACTAGACTATAGACTAGACTATAGACTAGACTATAGACTAGACTATAGACTAGACTATAGACTAGACTATAGACTAGACTATAGACTAGACTATAGACTAGACTATAGACTAGACTATAGACTAGACTATAGACTAGACTATAGACTAGACTATAGACTAGACTATAGACTAGACTATAGACTAGACTATAGACTAGACTATAGACAGACATAGACTAGACTATAGACTAGACTATAGACTAGATTAGACTATAGACTAGACTATAGACTAGACTATAGACTATAGACTAGATTAGACTATAGACTAGACTATAGACTAGATTAGACTATAGACTAGACTATAGACTAGACTATAGACTAGACTATAGACTAGACTATAGACTAGACTTAGACTATAGACTAGACTATAGACTAGACTATAGACTAGACTATAGACTAGACTAATAGACTAGACTATAGACTAGACTATAGACTAGACTATAGACTAGACTATAGACTAGACTATAGACTAGACTATAGACTAGACTATAGACTAGACTATAGACTAGACTATAGACTAGACTATAGACTAGACTATAGACTAGACTATAGACTAGACTATAGACTAGACTATAGACTAGACTATAGACTAGACTATAGACTAGACTATAGACTAGACTATAGACTAGACTATAGACTAGACTATAGACTAGACTATAGACTAGACTATAGACTAGACTATAGACTAGACTATAGACTAGACTATAGACTAGACTATAGACTAGACTATAGACTAGACTATAGACTAGACTATAGACTAGACTATAGACTAGACTATAGACTAGACTATAGACTAGACTATAGATAGAGACTATAGACTAGACTATAATAGACTAGACTATAGACTAGACTATAGACTAGACTATAGACTAGACTATAGACTAGACTATAGACTAGACTATAGACTAGACTATAGACTAGACTAGACTAGACTATAGACTAGACTATAGACTAGACTATAGACTAGACTATAGACTAGACTATAGACTAGACTATAGACTAGACTATAGACTAGACTATAGACTAGACTATAGACTAGACTATAGACTAGACTATAGACTAGACTATAGACTAGACTATAGACTAGACTATAGACTAGACTATAGACTAGACTATAGACTAGACTATAGACTAGACTATAGACTAGACTATACACTAGACTGTAGACTAGACTATAGACTAGACTATAGATTAGACTATAGACTTGACTATAGGCTAGACTATAGACTAGACTATAGACTAGACTATAGACTAGACTATAAACTAGACTATAGACTAGACTATAGACTAGACTATAGACTAGACTATAGACTAGACTATAGACTAGACTATAGACTAGACTACAGACTAGACTATAGACTAGACTATAGACTAGACTATAGACTAGACTATAGACTAGACTATAGACTAGACTATAGACTAGACTATAGACTAGACTATAGACTAGACTATAGACTAGACTATAGACTAGACTATAGACTAGACTATAGACTAGACTATAGACTAGACTATAGACTAGACTATAGACTAGACTATAGACTATAGACTAGACTATAGAACTATAGCACTAGACTATAGACTAGACTATAGACTAGACTATAGACTAGACTATAGACTAGACTATAGACTCGAAACTATAGACTAGACTATAGACCTAGAAGATAGACTGGACATGACTAACTAGACTAGACAACTATAGACTAGACTATAGACTAGACTATAGACTAGACTATAGACTAGACTATAGACTAAGACTATAGACTAGACTACTATACTAGACTAGACTACTAGACTAGACTATAGACTAGACTATAGACTAGACTAGACTATAGACTAGACTATAGACTAGACTATAGACTAGACTATAGACTAGACTATAGACTAGACTATAGACTAGACTATAGACTAGACTATAGACTAGACTATGGACTAGACTAGACTATAGACTAGACCTAACATGATAATGATAAAAGACAAATTTATTAAATAATAATGATAATTTCTTCAGAATTATAACACATTATTGGATACTTTTGCTGTAACTTTCAAACTAATTATTAATGCATACTTTTAAGCTAACAGTTAACTACTTATTGAACTATTTAAAATTGTGAACAAAGTTTTAAAATATTTAAAGGTAATTTTGATAATAATTTAATAATGCTTTAAAAAGCACTTACCCTAACCTCAAGTTTAAGAAACAGTTTACAAATCTCTGCCTAAATGCAGGCATGATTTTAAAAAACTATAATTTCAATTAAATAAATTAAAGTTTAAAATTAAATTCTGATATTTTTTTCTTTACTTTCAACTCCCCCCAACTAATATATTTCACCATAAATTTCTTGTTTATAAAATTGTTTCCTAGAAACTAAAATTCAATTTATATTTTCTGGCCTCACATCCTGTGCAGGTATTTAACCAGAGACATGCGAAACGTATGAGTCTATAGCAAGAGTAGCAAAAAGAAATTCCAACTTTATATGTATGTATGTATGTCCCACATCAAATACTGAAAGCCTTGTATGTATGCTATACATGTTTGTTCAGTTTTTTTTTTGTTTTTTTTTTCAGCCTAAAGGTAGACTAAAGTTTAAATGAAAGAAGGAAGAAAAAAACTTAAAACAAAAAAATCATTTTCATTTATGTCAGTGATTTATCAGAGTTTGAACAGAGAAAAATTTCTTTCTTTTTTTTTTCTTCCACAAAATTTGTGATTTTTATTAAAAAGTGGTTTGTGGAAAACTATTTTAATCAGGACAAAAGTTTTATTAAGGATATTAAAACATATTTTATGTTTTTTTATAATTTAAACAACCTTTTTGTTAATAATAAATTGAAAAATACTTTGAAATAATAATTGTAATGGCAAAAGCCTTAAAATAGGCTTTGGAAAAATTTAAAAGTAATTGTTTTGTTAAAAGTTCTTAAACAAAATTGGCTAAAAGTTTTAAAAAAAATTATCATAATGCTTTGAAATTTTAATCACTTAATTAGACAAGAGACCTATTTATAAAAGTTTTATTAGCTAATTATAAAATTAGTTAAGACTTTTCCTAGAAAAGGATTAACAATCTATTAAAATAGTAACTGAAGACAATTTTCCTAACTTTTAAACCCCCTTTTGTATACTACAGTTAACAGAGCTTGTTATTAAACGTAAAGCTCCTTTAAATAGGCTATATTTTCTAGTTTACAAAAATGCCTAAATATGTACTATAGTTTTCAGTTTTATAAACATTTTATGTCAATTCTTGCTTAACTTAATAAAAATCACTCTTAAAATGAGAGTGTATGTGTAAATGCCTATATGTTTGCAACATAATTCAATTTTTCCCTTTTGCGTAATCCGTTTAAGTCAATAATCATATATTCTGTTGCATATTTATGTGTGTTACATGTTTAAAAGCTTGAAAGTGTAGTCATGTATATTTTAAAGCTATAAATATATTATCAGTAACGATACACATTTGCAAATAAAATTTTTATATATAAAAAGGGAATATTTATTTGAACATTATTCGCAAATAAATAATTTATTTCAACAAATTTAAGGGCCTTCATATGTTACCTCCTAAAAGTATATTACATTTTATAAACATTTGTTAAAGTGTAAACACTTTCCAATAGTTTTTTATTAAAAGAAAACTGAAATATCATTACGAAAGTCCCATTTGTTCCCAACAATATTTGTATAAATAATAAAGTCTTGAAACACTTAAACTTGAAGTATTTGTCAAAAAAATAATTTTGATAAGATATCTGTGTGAGGTCATGACATTCAAATACATCATTTTCTTATCAAGTTTTTGTACTTTTATCTATAAGGGCATATTTTTAGGTGTTTTTCTGGCAAACAAAAAAACATAATGTTTTTTAATAAAGCCTACTTTTAGATACTATGTTTTCGTATAAAAATCAATTAACTTATTACTATTACATACAGCTCTCCAGGTCTATTCTGCTTAACGTGTTTTTAGATCGATTGCACAGTTTTTAGCCTAAAAGCTTCAATATCATTTTTAATCTATTAAGTGTTAGCTATTTCCTAAAAGTATGCTTAATTTTTTCACAAACTCCTTAAAGCATACTTTAAGGAAAACCCAATAAATACGTCAAAATCACACAGAAAGGGTTCTAAAAGTAATAGCGACATCACATTTACTATTTAAGGATCTGCAAACTATATATTAGAATATAGACTAGACTATAAACTAGATTGTAGAGTAGATAATAGACTAGACAATATACTAGACTATAGACTAGACTACATAGACTAGACAATGGACTAGACTATAGACTAGACAATATACTAGACTATAGACTAGACTATAGATTAGACTATAGATTAGACTTTAGATTATATTATAGACTATAGACTAGACTACATAGACTAGACTATAGACTAGACTACATAGACTAGACTATAGACTAGACTATAGACTAGACTATAGACTAGACTATAGACTAGACTATAGACTAGACTATAGACTAGACTATAGACTAGACTATAGACTAGACTATAGACTAGACTATAGACTAGACTATAGACTAGACTATAGACTAGACTATAGACTAGACTATAGACTAGACTATAGACTAGACTATAGACTAGACTATAGACTAGACTATAGACTAGACTAAGCTAGATAGACTAGACTATAGACTAGACTATAGACTAGACTATAGACTAGACTATAGACTAGACTATAGACTAGACTATAGACTAGACTATAGACTAACTATAGACTAGACTATAGACTAGACTATAGACTAGACTATAGACTAGACTATAGACTAGGACTATAGACTAGACTATAGACTAGACTATAGACTAGACTATAGACTAGACTATAGACTAGACTATAGACTAGACTATAGACTAGACTATAGACTAGACTATAGACTAGACTATAGACTAGACTATAGACTAGACTATAGACTAGACTATAGACTAGACTATAGACTAGACTATAGACTAGACTATAGACTAGACTATAGACTAGACTATAGACTAGACTATAGACTAGACTATAGACTAGACTATAGACTAGACTATAGACTAGACTATAGACTAGACTATAGACTAGACTATAGACTAGACTATAGACTAGACTATAGACTAGACTATAGACTAGACTATAGACTAGACTATAGACTAGACTATAGACTAGACTATAGACTAGACTATAGACTAGACTATAGACTAGACTATAGACTAGACTACAGATGAGACTATAGACTAGACTACACTATAGACTAGACTATAGACTAGACTATAGACTAGACTATAGACTAGACTATAGACTAGACTATAGAATAGACTATAGACTAGACTATAGACTAGACTATAGACTAGACTATAGACTAGACTATAGACTAGACTATAGACTAGACTATAGACTAGACTATTCTAGTATATAGCCTAGTCTATAGTCTAGTATATTGCCTAGTCTATAGTCTAGTCCATTGTCTAGACTATAGACTAGACTATAGACTAGACTATAGACTAGACTATAGACTATACTATAGACTAGACTATTAAGTAAGTTAGTGATTTAGTAGTTAGTTAGTTAGTTAGTTAGTTAGTTAGTTAGTTAGTTAGTTAGTTAGTTAGTTAGTTAGTTAGTTAGTTAGTTAGTTAGTTAGTTAGTTAGTTAGTTAGTTAGTTAGTTAGTTAGTTAGTTAGTTAGTTAGTTAGTTAGCAGACTTATGAATAGATTAGTTAGTGGATAAAAATTTAGTACAAAAAATTAACTTTATATCCTTATCCGGACGTCATCGGGGTTCCAAAATTCATGTTCTGCAAGAATCTAATGATTTTTAAATTGCTTCCCTTTAGAAGCTTCATTTGCCTAAAGTACTCTTTAAAAAATACATTCTAATATTTCAATTTACCTAGAAAACATACAATTTAATTAAACTTCTATAGAAAGCCTAAAAGTATATAACCATTAATTGATTAATTGTTTAATATTTCTTACAAAAATAGAAATTACTTTTAAAAACGTATTAGTTAGTATTCCCAAAAGTATAAAAATAACATGTTGCTAATTAATATGTCGTTATTATAGCTGGAATATATACAACTGTTTTAAAAGTTTTAAATAAACTTAAAAGTAGGCAATATTTTTAATAGTACCTGGCATACATACAACTGTTTTAAGCGTTGTAAATAAGCCTAAAAATAGGCAATATTTCTTATGAACTCTTAAACATGGAAAGTATTTCGTTATAAAATTTCCTAATTAAAATTTAGCTTACAAATAATTTTTTTTATATATTTTTGCCGAAAACTATACTAAATTTCTTAAAGAAGAATTTTCACAAATTGTTAACACTGTTTAACAATTTAATCTTATGACATTTTTGTTTGTTATGTCTTAATCATAGTTTCTTCACTTACACATCTCATAACAATTCTCTTTTATACTTTTTTCTATTATTTTGTTTATAACATCCCTAAAGTAGACAATGTTTTATTGTATTTTTATTATTTCTTTACTATTGTTGCTTAGTTTTTTTTTGCATAACTTATTGTTAAGATAGATTTTGATTAGATAAGCTTACTATACATTTAGCAATATGTATAAAGAAAAAAAAACTTGTATTGTAATGCTATATAATTTTTATGATTCCACTGTCCGTCCTTTTCTTTTCTTTATATGTATTGTCCTGTTTTCTATGGTCATATAAGTTTGAAGAGGATTTTCTTTGTATTTTCTTTTTATTATACAACAATAATACTTGTGAAAATGTCATAAAATAAAGAAACTGGAATAAAATGCATATTTAAACATTCAATAAATCTAATAAGCTGGTTAGTTAGATTTTTATAGTTTCTCTATAGAAGGATTTATAAGGATATAATAGTTATAAAGGATTTGTGAAATGAAATGGGAATATAAAAGAGTAATTAATGTGTAAAAATGGTAATTAAATGTGATAATTCCTGGTAAAATTGGTAATAAAAAGAATTTAAAAGAAAGCTGCCATAAAGGATTTCTATATAGTCCTTGTGTTTTGAACTCAAATAAAAGGTTTAACCTTAAAAAATGTTCACAATAAAGACACACACTAGTTACTAGCCTAATAATTAAAGTTCTTTTTTAGTTAAAATATCCAAAATTTATGCTTCCTTTAAATTGTTCCCTAAGGCGTTAAGATGTATATTTATAGGGTCACTGTCTCTATTCATATCATTCCCACACAATCTTAAGCACATCCACTTTTTATAGCTTTCAAATACATTGTAGTAAAGAAAAAAATCACCAGGATTACATACACACTTATGACCCATATATTGTCTTGAGGATAAGCCAAATAATAATATCAATAAAAAAGAAAACAAACCAAAAAAAGGAAATGGGAAACTTCGCCTCTAGATAATCTTAAAATTGTTTTCTTTATCATTGTTGTTTAGTGTTTCCTAAAAAAAGGAGATGCTGCTTTTTTAGACAATTTTTTTCACTCTCTCTCTCTCTCTCTCTTTCTTTAGTCATATATTTGTTTATTTTAACAAATAAGGAAAAAACAAGAAAAAATTTTAGAAGCTAAAGTAAATAGGTCCTTAGACATAGTGATTTCTAATGCTATTTATTGTTGGTGTGGTCGTTGCTGTTGTTGTTGATTTTATTTGTATTTGTCAGATTATCCTTGTTAAGAAAAAATGTAAACATATTTATATATATTTCTATTTATGTATTTTTTATACAAAATATAAATAACTATGAGTAATATAAGAAGGTCACTCTACTTGTAGTTTGAGATAATTGGCAGTAAAAGGAAGAACAAAATGAATACTTTTATCTTTAACTGCTTCAAAGAGAGAGAGAGAGAACCGATCTGCATCAATTTCAAATGTTTTCAAATCGTCACTGTTCTCCAGTGTTGCCAGGAAATGAATTTCAAAATATGCCAAAACTTAAAAAACTAAGTGCTAAAATGTTCTACAAAGAAAAAAAGTGCTAAAATGGCAACACTGCTGTTCTGTCATCTAAGAATAAGAATCTTTACTATTCTATGAAACGATCTTAGTGGTTAATAAACTGATGGTAAATGTTCTTCAAACGTTGTATTCATAAAAATTCCATTGCTTTGATCATTTGAGAGAATATGACTTAAACCGTTTCAGTTTTCGTGGGAACATAGCGTTTTCATCTTGAAATCACGCTTTCTCTCATTCTTGAGCGAGTATGACTCAGCTCGTTTTAGTTGTCGTTGGAACATAGCATTTTATTCTTGAAATCACTGATCTCTCACTTAAAAGCGATTTTATTAATGAAAAAGAGTACATTAACCAATGTACTCCTTAAATGCTCTGAAAAGAGATCCGATCCAGATCGTTTTCTAATGCTTCTAAATGGTTACTGTTTAATCATCGTGGAATAGAGATTGTAGTTAATGCAGTACCATCCTGGTGGCTGATAAATTGATCATAAATGTTCCCCAAAAGTGATATTCATAAACTTTCGAATGCTTTGATCATTTGAGCGAATATGACTCAGGTCGTTTCAGTTTTCGTGGAAACATAGCATAGTCTTTATCTTGAAATCATTGCTCCCTCCCTCACTTAAAAAGAGATTTAATTAATGAACAAAGAGTTGTAGCAGTTCCACCTTTACCAGGAGTTCTTACCCAAGGAATAAACAATACGTTGATACATCTAAACAGCCGAGTATGAATCGAGCCGCCCAGTACCCAATAAAAACTTTTGTTAATAGAGCTGTCGCTGTGCTAACTTTGTTCGTTTTGGAGCAAAGTACAATAGCCACGTTCCTGTTGAAATCATTTCTCTCTCGTACACAAAACCGATTTTATTCATGAACAAAGGAGTAATTTATTACTTCAGGGAAACAGGCCCGAACTAGCTGATTAACCTACCACTTAAGGTTACAACTAGCCACTCAACTACTCAAGTAACTGGCTACTTTAACATGTGCTTGCCCTAGGAGAATGATAATCGTCACTCCATAGATTACAAAGAGACAGTTAGAAACCTAGTCCATAGGAGGCAATATATGGAAATTAATATTTTAGTTTAAGTTTTTTAAGAGTCTTAACTCAAGATTTCTGAGGACAGTTAAATGACGACAGTATCCGCTTTCGCTTACAAAAGTGACACTAAATTGACGACTGCCTTTACTCTCTTTTACAAAGAGTACACTCGTGACGTTAGTGGATGTGACTCTCATTTTCGAATGCATTGATTCTTTGTCAGATTGCTAATAAACACTCAAGTCCTTCTCTAGTGAATAAAAACTTTCGGCTAATAAAGCTGTAGCCGTATTGGCATTCTTCGGTTGAGTATGATTCGATTCGTTCCGGAGCGACTATACAATTGTCATGAAAAAGTTAGTGAAAATGACTGTCATTTTCGAATAGATTGACTCTTTGTCAAATTGCTGATAAACACTCAAGAACTTTTGTAGTGTATAAAAACTTTCTGTTGATAGAGCTGTGTTGGCATTCTTTGATCGAATATGATTCGATACGTTCCGGAGCGAATAGGGAATTGTTATGAAAACTTTTCGCCTTTATACCACAAAAAAAGGGAATTTATTCATGAACGAAGAAGATATTTATTAACAGTTGTTGTTGCAACATTCTGTTGCAGCTCTTTAGCTGTTTATAACTCGGTTCGATCTGGAACGAACATGTGATTGTGTTGAGAACGTTACACTTTCTTGTTAAAACATTGGTCTCTTAAACATAAACAATTTTACTCATGAAAGAAGAAAACATTTATCAACTGTTGTTGTTGCAACAGTTTCACTGCTGTCAAGAGTATATTTCTAATGAATAAAACATTCGTTTAATGCCGATTTAATGATCCTTAAGTAAATCGGTTCGATTCGAACCTAAGATTAAATTATCGTCGTGGTAAAGCAGTTGAACTTTAACGTTGTTACCACTTATTTTTACTGTTCTTGTCGTCTCGTCTTGTCTTCTGACAGGTCGAATCTATAAACGTTGAAAAGTGAGGCGAATTCTTTATATATGGAATTTGATAGTTATAGTCGTGAATACGAAAAAATGGGGCGAATACGTTACAAATGGAATTTGATAGTTTTAGTCGTGAGATAATTTGTTTTTATATAGAGTTTGACAGTCTTAGGATAAAATATATATTGGACTTCTAGAACATTTTAATGACAACTCAGTATTCTGAATCAAGTTATCGTATCTGTTAATTTCATCTTGTAGAAGGCCTTCAAAGGTCCATAGGATTTCTCAGTACTTTTATAAAACCATTTAAACTCCTTCTGAACTTGTTTCATCTTTAAAATTTCAAGAACAAAGTAATTTTCTTAATAAAATTTTGGTTTCAGTATTCTGACAAAGATTTCCCGATTTTGTAGAATAAGGAACATAATTTCGTATTTGTATTTCAAAATTATAAGGTTTCTAGTTTTCTCTTTTTCAAAACATCAATAATTACCCTCCTATAACAATTACTTTACTGTGATTAAGCTAATTTGCTCATTTTTTATCTTTTAAGTGCTAAATTACTTTATTTTTTTATTTTTTTTTTACTCTTTCTTTTTTCACATTCGCCTTTTTGGGTTTATTTGTTTGTTACCCGCACTAAATTGTTTACAAAATGTCTTTGACATTATTATACTTATTTTTTCATTTCATATAAGAAAATAATAGTAATTTGTTTGAATTAATACAAATTAGTAAACAAATTAAGCTATTATTTAGTAAATACCATATATAAAAGAGAAAAAAAACATTTTTTTTGTTGCTCAAAATCCTAAAATTATGCCACACAAATTGTTTACATGTGTCAGCCTTAAAGATATGCTAAAAAGAAAATGTTTTTATTAAAAGCGGCAGGGGAGTTTTGTGTATTGTGTTTAATAAAGATGTTACATGGAAAAGTATAAAAAGCAATTGGGTTAAAGTCGCTAAGATAGGCATCACTGTTATTATTACTATATGAGGTTACCAGACTTAACTTAAGCTAGTGGGTAATGTAAATATAGAAATTGTGTGGTAAATAAATATGAAAATTTAATATTCTGAAAAGTATTTCTATAATTCCAAGAATATAGTATTTTTATTAAAATTTATAACAAATAAATTTGGATTAAAACACTGCACAACTAAAAAAAGCGAAATAATTTTTGCATTTTAAACAACAAACAACCTCCTCCAAAAAAACCAAAACAACTCAAATCTTTTTCACAATTCTTTTCTATTTTTTTTAATATTCTCAATGGTTTGCTTTATAAAATCTTTCATATGGCGTCTAGTGGTATTAAATAAATAAAATTAAGAAAAAAAATTATTAATAAAAACACATGTTTTTTTCTTGTCTAATTATTTATATACCAACACGTACTATACAACACCAGACATGGGACTGAAGAAAACAAAAAAACAACCACAACATTTAAAAAATCTAATTTATGGTACAAATACTTTTTTCTTACTTAATTGAATTTTTCTTAAAAGAAACAAAAAAAAAATTGTTTAGTGAATACAAAGTAATAGATACCTTGACATATTTTCGCCTGATTGGTTAATTTGGTGAAACTAAAAATTTTCAATTATATTTAAAAAGAAATATTCCAAATAAATAGAATTGAAAACGTAAAAAAATGATCAATAACAAATACGAAGAGGTTTAATTTGTTTATGCGAAAAAAATTAACAAATTAAATATAAACAAACAAATAATTGTAAATATTTTTAGTGTTTTGTTTTTTATTTTTTCTGGTAATTAAAAAACGAAATTGAATGATGTGAATTGTTTTTTTTTTATTATTTTTGGAAATTTACCGAAATTGCTAAATTAATGACAATTAAGAGGAATATTTTTAAAGTATTATATAGTAATACAATTCTTCAGGAGTTATAGTTTTCTAATTGATCCACAAAGGATAAAAACTTTCTTTTAATACTGTCAAACTTTGGCATAAGATTAGAGACATTCTGGAACAAAGTTTTAATTATCATAGGAATTCAGAGACTTCTTGAAAACATTGATTTCTCATATTAAAGCGATTTTCAGTTCCACTATTGCGGAAAGTTTTATTCTGTTAGAAAAACTTTCATTTCAATTAATAAAGTTGTCATTAAGTTGACAATCTTTGATCGAGTGTGGCACGAGTCGTTCCGAAGCGAAGATGGAATTGTTCTCTAAACTTCTATGAGTTGTTATACAATCATTAGCCGAATATGACAAAGTCCCGGGTTCTGGAAGTCATTAATTAATATAGTTGTCCTTAAGATGACAATCTTTGATCGAGTGTGACTCTAGTCGATCCAAAGCTAAGATCCAACAGTTCTGTGAACTTCAATGAGTTGTTGTATTAGCCGAGTATGACTAAAGTCATTCCTAAGCATTCATCTGTCATGGGAATGCAGAGCCTTCTTTTTGAAACTTTTGCATTAGAACAAAGAAAACAAACTTTTATTTCTTTGGACGAATATGACTTGAATCGTTCTAGAGTGAATATCTAATAGTCATGGGAGCGCTCAGAATTCGTTTAACCGTACGGTTGCCGTTTTTATATGAAAAACACGAATCTGCTGATTCATTACGTTACGAAACGTAGAAACTAACTGAGCCTTTACATAGGATGAGGTCATTTAATTTTGGAGTGAATTCATGATATTTTTATATATGGAGTTTGACAGCTTCCAGCATAATTTTAATGAACCAAAAACAATCAGCTGTTGAAATGACTTCACCTTATTAGCTGCGCCATGGGTAAGGCAAAAATTAATCTGCTTTGACAAGTGTAACAACAGTGATGTTAACTTTTAATTAAATTTAAAGCTTTTAGCGGCATGAAATGTAATTCTCTTCTATAAAGTGTTTTGAATTATTCTACAAAAATTTAAAGAAAATTTTATATTTCTATTAACATTTCCAAAACGTAATTTTTACTTTAAATACAAAAAAAAAAAATCTATTTATAACAAGTTTTTAATATATTCTCTACTGTCACTAGCTGTCTTTTTCAATTATTGTTTATCCAAAATTATATAGTAGTTGTGTTTTGTTGCTAACGTTCAAAGGCAATTTCATATAAATTTAAAATTTATAAACGTTAGGAGTTAACGTGTAAAATTATACAAGTTAATTTTAACGTCGATAAAAGTGCTACCAATTCAAAAATAAAAATACAAATATTAATGTGTTTATGTCAAACAATAAAAAAATATTTTAAAATAAAATTTAAATCAAAAAAAAAAATATCAAATAAAAAAACCTTTTTTAAGAAAATGTAAATAATTTCAAGATTTAGCAGATTTCTTCTGTGGAGTGATGCCAAGTCAGGTAATGTTCGTTTTGTTGCTAACTTTAAGCGTTAACACTCATTGATAGCAACAAAACACAACTAGTATAGCGCTTTGTCTATTCAAAATTCCAAAAAGGAAATACGCGTATTATTTTTATATTTCGAAAATATTTTTTTTTGTTTACATTACGCTTTGGTATAAACAAACGTTATCATGTCGATTTATTAAAAATATATTTTTTGAATATTCTTAAAAATGAAATATTTCAAATGCAACTTTTTTTTTAAATGCCTGCGTCTTTTAATGTCAAAATAAGAATGTTTTCTTACAAAGTATTAGAAATTCAATAGTTTATCTCGAGCAATGAATCAGTTTCAGGAATAGTTTTGTATATTCTCCAAATATCGAATAAAATACTGAGTTCAAACTTAATCTTTTGTTAAATTTCTATGTTCCGTTCATTGTCAAATCAGCTGATTTCTCGTTTTCATACAAAAACCCAACGGCAACCTCACGATCAAACTAATCAGCTGTTTCAACACGGAACGGAATGTGGAAGCTAACTGAGCCTTTATAAAGATTATACTAAGCTTGAGTTCCTTTCCACCTTAAAATTTAAAACATATTTATTTTATTCTTAATAACTTTCAACTTGGCATCACTTTTTCCCCCAAAAACAATGTGTCATCATCACCTCTACCACATCTGTTACTGAAATCAAATTGTCTCACTTTTGACAGTTTTTACGTTTGTCAGCGACAATTTAAAATCCCTTGATAAAAAATGTGTTAAAACATATTTTTTTGTTAAACGATTTTTTTAATTTGCCATTAAGTAGGTGGGTTTAACTTAAATATAAATTTAGTTTTTTTTTTAATTTCTTTTAATGTTTTAGTTTATATTTTAATGTTCAAAACCATTAAGAAAAAAGTTTAAAATACTCATGAGAACCAAACAAAAATCCAAGAAAAAGTACCATAAAACTTTTTTATGCCTTTCAAAAAACAAAAACATACAATTTATTGTATATTTTTATTATAATTTTTTTGTTTTTTACCAATTTTATTTATTGGATTTTTAGCGTATAATCCCTAAAGTTGGCAATTAACAAAAATTTTTTTTATTAACATTCAGCCGCCCTTTAAAGATCATTTTTTTTTTAATATAAATCAATAATTTACCAATAAAGTTATTTTTGTCTTATCCATAAACAGAGATTCTTCGCCATAAAGATTTATTAGGAAAAAAGGTTTTCATTGTAAGGACTATAATACTTAATTGCTTTATTACAATAATTTGATTATTTTCCAATAAATACTCTGCTAAAGACAAGTATTATTTAAAATGTCATTGCGTTTTTAAAATATGAAGTAAATGTGTTTAATAAACAATTAATAAACGTGACATTATTAATTAAAGAAATTCTTTTCAATTTTAATATAGAATCTAAACTTTAAACAAAGAATATTAATTAACAAATAAATAAATAAAAAGTATAACAATTGTTTTTTTCTTCTTCTTCATTATTCTTAAATTCTAATAATAATGACAGTGACAGCAAATTTTTAAAACAAATCCTCTTATAACTGACGCTGTCAAACTTCATTTGTAACCAAAACAATGAATTTGGCTCATCAGTAATTTTACTGATGGCGCATCTAATAAGGTGAAGTCATTTCCACAGCTGATTGTTTTTAGCTCATGAATATTTAGCTCGAAACTGTCAAACTAATACCAGTGTTGTCAATATTTTTCCACAATTTCCCGTTAAATCATGTCACAAAACCGCTAGAAACCGTCAGATTTAGACTAGACTATAGACTAGACTATAGACTAGACTATAGACTAGACTAGACTAGACTATAGACTAGACTAGACTATAGACTAGACTAGACTATAGACTAGACTAGACTATAGACTAGACTATAGACTAGACTATAGACTAGACTATAGACTAGACTATAGACTAGACTATAGACTAGACTATAGACTAGACTATAGACTAGACTATAGACTAGACTAGACTAGACTATAGACTAGACTAGACTATAGACTAGACTATAGACTAGACTATAGACTAGACTATAGACTAGACTATAGACTAGACTATAGACTAGACTATAGACTAGACTATAGACTAGACTATAGACTAGACTATAGACTAGACTAGACTATAGACTATAGACTATAGACTATAGACTATAGACTATAGACTATAGACTATAGACTATAGACTATAGACTATAGACTATAGACTAGACTAGACTAGACTAGACTAGACTAGACTAGACTAGACTATAGACTAGACTATAGACTAGACTATAGACTAGACTATAGACTAGACTATAGACTAGACTATAAACTAGACTATAGACTAGACTATAGACTAGACTATAGACTGGACTATAGACTGGATTATAGACTAGACTATAGACTGGACTATAGACTAGAATATAGACTAGACTGTTGACTATATTATAGACTAGACTATAGACTAGACTATAGTCTAAACTATAGAAGCCGACTTGTATGCCTGACTTGCAGTTCCAGTGCTAGTCTTCAAAATGTGAAGTTATTTCAACAGCTGATCGATTTTGTTTTTGAAAATGTATCTCAAAGCTGTGAATCTCCATATAAAACTCTCACATGAACAAAACAATAATCAGCTGTTGAAATGACTTCACATTAAATAAGTGATGTCAACCTATTGTTTATCTCGCATAAACTAATTGTGTTGAAATTAGAAAACGGTTAAACTTAAAAACATAAAAAAAATTCTTGAAAAACATAAATTCACAATGACACATCTAAAAATTCATCATTATTAGCAGAGAAAAAAATAACATAAATTCTCCTTCCCAAAAAAGTGTCATAAAATATTTCCTACTAGATTTCCTCAATGTCATCAAAATATTTTTATTATATTATTTACTTTGTCAACGACGACCTCCTCGTAAATTTTTTTTTTATCTATAACTCTGGCGTCCTATTAACCAACAACAACAGCATCATCACTCAGACCACCACCCCCAAACACTTTACGCTGTGCCTTTAAAATATTGGCCAGTGAACTTGTATAATGATTTATTTTTAAGACTCAGAACATTTGAAAGGAATGAAGAAGAAAAAAAAGAGATTTTTTTATCTTAAAACATATGTATAACAACTAAATAAATTTTTGTACTCATTTCATTGTGAATTTTTTTTCTGTTAAAATAAATTGAAAAATTTTATTAAATCGAATTATAAAAGCACAAATGAAAAATGCGTCTCTTGAACTTTTAGCGAAAAAATAATAATAATAATGTGAAGAGAGAGTGAAAATAAGCAAATAAATGGAAAGAAAACATTAATAATTTTTTTATTTCAAAAAATGTAGGAAAAACACAGAGTTACAGCTAAAGACTCATAAGAGTAAAGAGTTGAAACATTTGCAAAAATAGTTTATTATAAATTTATTAATATTTAGTTATTAGCACAAATTTTAAATAATTTTTGTTAAAAAAAATTGTAATTAAATGTCTGCCTTTTCTCTTTATCTGATTCATAGTGTGTTTCCTTATTTGTTGTTTATGTATATTTTTTTGGTGTAAGGTGTGGGTGGGTGTGTTTTGTTTAAAAATTTTTGGATTCTTCATCATGTAAGACAGCTGTTGGTATGCGTTGTTTCCCTTTCTAAGTTTTTGTTGTTCTTAAAATTTGTTTGTTGTTTTATATACTTTAACAATCAATTTATAAAAATTAAGTTCATAAAGTGTGATGAATTTATAGTAAAAAGTTTTTTTGGGTATTTTAATATAAAATTTATAGGGTATTCCGAAAATAGAGAATTTCCTTTCAACTCTTAAATGATATTTTAAAAATTTTATGCACCTTCCTTAATGTTACTTTATTGTATCACCATAAAACATTAGCATTACTTATTTATATGAGAGATGACAACAGTCTGGCATCATTAATGGCCAAAACTACTTCAGGGCGAATTCATATATTATGAAGGCAGGTATGGAAAATTCAGTACTTTTGTACTTTTTTCAGTAGTTTATGACATTTGAAAATAACTCTAATAAGTACTTAGTCCATAAACTATTTCGAATATTAGTTCATAGACTAGTCCATAAACTAGACCATAAGCTAGTTCATCGAATAGAAAATCGTCTAATCCATACTTGCCAATAGATTAGAACACAGCTTAGTTAATGGATTACTCCATAAAATAGTCAATCGACTAGTCAAAAGACTAATGCGTAGACTAGTCAATAGACCAGTCAGAAATCTAATCCATAGATTATTCAATAAACTCGCACATAGACAAGTCTTTAGAGTTGTCAATAAACTAGTCCATAAACTAGTTAATAGACTTGTTAATAGTGTAGTCCATAGACTTCTCAATAATCTAGTCCTTAGACTTCTCAATAATCTAGTCCATAGACTAGACCTTAGACGAGTGTAATCCATACTTGTCAATAGCCTAGAATAGTCAATGGATTACTCTATAGAATAGGCAATCGACTAGTCGAAAGACCAGTGCGTAGACTAGTCAATAGACCAGTCAGTAGTCTAGTCCATAGAGTAGTCAATGAACTAGTCAATAAACTCTCATATAGACTAGTCTTTAGAGTAATCAATAAACTAAACTAATCAATACATAAAAAGCCAAAAAGTACTTTTAATCCACAATCGAGCTCGAAAGTCAGCTGTAGTCTGTTCGCCTGAGTGAAGCTATAGCGAATTTATACAAGTTTTAGTATAAGGAGTTTGATAGCATCAGTTATGGAGTTTGGAAGCCTCTTAAACAAAAATTATGAACCTCTTATATACATTTGTCGTAAATTTCACATTATATAAATTCGCCTTGAAACCATTAAAGCATGTAAAGACAAAGACTACTTTGATCTTTATGTAACCAAGGCGATAAAGGTAGTGTCAAAGGCCTAAGTCCAGCGACTTAACTCTAAAATTTACTGCAATCTCTTTGAAATTTCTGAAATACTATAATTAGGGTCCCCCTAAACCTAGTAATTGTTGTATATTTAGTTCTAAATAAATAAACAATAAAATTGTTTAACAACAATATTTATAAATTTCTTTAGTCATGTTATGACATGCACATTTTTTTCAATGTTAAATTAATGGCAAGTTTGTGTAAATAACCGACAAATAGTGCCAATCACAAAGTGTCGACAAAGCGGCCAAAAATAAATAGACTCCAAAATGTGTATTCCACTTTCTTATATACTGTTAACAAAGAAATTAGGACAACTGAGGAGAAGATAATTTTCAAACTAAGAGAAAGTTGGAGAACGTTAATAGTGTCAAGAGTGGATTCTAAACCAAATTCTAAATAGAAAAATATGGGAACTCTATGCATATAGCTATGGTTTAATCGGTAGATATTATGATTCTTCGTAACGTTATAGAGAGAAGATAGAGAAATAGAGTTTAGTATTTCCTTTACTTTTTCCTTGACCACTTCCTTGAATAACCGGCCATAATAAAAGAACTGACGCATTTTATAAATTGCCACCTTTTTGCCAAATAAAATTTAAAATCTTCTAAAATCTTTGCCAAAATAAATAAAAAAAAATTTATTTGTTTAATTTTTTATCTCACCGCTTAATTGCATTTAAATTTCGTTGAAAATTAAACACAAAACAGTTCAATTATTTAAAATTTTGCAATTTTCTAATATTGGCATTTGTATTTGAAAATGATTAAAATCATAAAAACCGCATATTGTGTTTTTCCTGTTCTATGGCCGTGTGTCAATACAAATAATAAAAGATAACCCTGGTCGTCGCGTGAACAAAAGTCAGAGATGGAAATGGTTATTAGTTTATAGAAAAGTCTATAGATTAGTTTATAGAATACTTTATGGACGAGTTTATAGACTAGTCAATCGACAGTTAATAGATTAATCAATAGACTAGTTAGTAGATTAGTTTTTAGACTAGTTAATAGACTAGTATCTAAACTAGTCAATAGACCAGTTTATATACTAAGTAGTTTATTGACAAGTCAATAGATTAGTTTATAGACTAGTCAATAGACTAATTTGTAGACTAGTTCATAGACAAGTCAATAGACTAGTGTACTAGTCAATAGACTAGTTTATCGACTAGTCAAAAGACTAGTTTATAGACTAGTTCATAGATTAGTTTATAGTCCAGTCAATAGATTTGTTTATATACTAGTTCATAAACTAGTTTATAGACTAATCAATAGGCTAGTTTATAGACTAGTCAATAGACCAATTTATAGGCTAGTTTATAGATTAGTCAATAGACTGGCTTATAGACTAGTTCATAGACAAGTCAATAGACCAGTTTATAGACTAAATTAAAGACTAGTTTGTAGACTAGTTCATAGATTAGTTTATAGTCTAGTCAAAAGATTAGTTTATAGACTAGTTCATATATTAGTTTATAGTCTAGTCAATAGATTAGTTTATATTCTAGTTCATAGACTAATCAATAGACTAGTTTACAGACTAGTTTATAGACTAGTCAATAGATTCTTTATAGACTGGTTCATAGACAAGTCAATAGACTAGTTTATAGAGTAATTATTAGACTGGTTTATAGATTAGTTTTTAGACCTTTCAATAGACTAGTCAACATATACTAGTCAATATGCTACTTAGTCTACACACTAGTCAATAAGCGACTTAGTCTTCTATCTAGTCAGTAGACTAGTTCACTTTCAATCAGCACTTTATCCAACTCTGGCCAAACAGTTTCATTTCATCTCATAGGGGGGTCGTGAGCTATATTGCGGAGGTACTATAAACGGCTTAAATATTGAGCTAAATGATGCATAATGAATTGTGACTCTTTTTGTTTTTGTTTTTTCAATATTTTACGGTTTACAAATAATGAAATGAACGTCATTAATGATTTATATCACTGCCCTTTTTGCAATAATTTTCTATACATTTTCTAAAATTAGCAGAAAAAACAACAAAACTTTTAATAAAATACGTCAGTTTTGCTTTAAAGGCACGTACAGGGGTGGTAAATATCTACTATAATAGTTTATTATAAGATTTAAGTATAATTAATAATAATTTATAAATAAGTACAACAAATAAATTGGTTATTAATTTTTGAAAAATTTTTGCAATAATTATGTTTCATGTTGAGTCATTGAGTCTATTGGACTTTTTCTAATTATTTGTTTAACATATGTTTTCTTGAGTTTAAAAATAAATAGCGGTTTTTGTTTTTTGTTGTTGGTTTTGTTTAAATATAAATTTTTAAATTTTGTATATTTTTAAATGTTATTTTTATCTTTGACATCGGGTAATTATTGAAATTTTGAAGCTAATTTTATACACATTTCTCAAAATTCGTCATACCTGTTATACATTTTTGACAGTGAACTTAAAATAAAAAAAAATGTTTTTTTTTATAATGCCCGCCATGTCATAATGATATTTATTATTTGTTTTTGTTTTATTGTAAGCTTTTAAATACATAATTAACAATAAATAATTATTTGTTTTCATAATTAGGCGGGTTTTTTAAGGCGTATTAATAACTACCCTCAAACGAAAGGGAACCGTAAGGTACTAGTACTGTAACTGGTTCTTTAGAGTTAGTCACCGTTGTAGCTATGATACAATTACCCCCATGGCGAAACTTATAAGGTGAAGTCATTTCAACAGCTGATTGTTTTTTTTTTTTGTCCATGGAAATTTAGCCCGAAGTTGTCAAACTCAATATAAAAAAAATTCTCTCTCAAACCCGATGCTGTCAAACTACATATATAAAAAGTTTCATGAATTCGCTGCAAAATGAAATGACTTCACCTTATAGTCTATTCGCCTTGATTACCCCTTTCACCAATAGAAGTGAAATTGTTGTTCCCTTCGAAGGAAAAATTGCTATCGTGAACTTGTTGCGAACAATTCATTCACAATAGTTGATTTTGTATGCAACAGCTGTTCAATGTTTACAAAATTCCATCAAAAAATTTCATAACAGGAAAATTTTTTCACGACAAAAAAGTTAGTGAATGAAAAAAAGTGAAAAGGGAACATATTTCATGTGAAATTTTGATTGGCGATAGGGGTGAATATAAAGGTTAGCTGTCAATTTAACTTGATTTTAATGGAAAAATATGACATCTTTTGGATTTGATATAAAAAACCAATGATGTAACATTTCAGAATTGTTGTAGTGTCACTTTTGACAGCTGTTTGTTGCCAATTGTGTCCTTCTTTACATGGGCAATTTGATCAAAAGACTTTATGTAAAAACCTATGAAATGTTATCGTTCGATGTTCATTTATATTCCTCAAGAACCCTAATTGGAAAATTCTAAGGATTCCTGAGAGCTGTGAATAACAAATGAACAAACTTATCCACATTACAACTTAAATAAAATCCTATAAACCCCTCCATAATCTCTCTGTCTATTCAACTGTTCGCTTAAACTGCCTTTGAATTGCTATTTGCAAAAATCTCGTTTAAGATAATCAATCCTGAAATCCTTTTTGATTATAACAACTTAGTTTAAGCATTTCCATTACCAAATATAATTTGATTTTTATTTTTATTTGATATTTATTTGATCTCTATGGTTACAAAAATCCATTAAATGTTAGAAAGACTTTTTGCAAAACCAAAAAAGAAGGGAGACACAAACATTACGTACGTTTAAATTTCGTTAAATGTTGTCAAGTGAATATAACATAAAATTATAATAGAATTTATGAATGCGTCTATTAGATTACATCTAACACCTCCTTAACCTCCTCCAGCACAACCATTAAATCACATGTTATCCTTACAGTTTGCAAGGATAAAATACATATACATATTTTTATTTATAACACAAATTCATACACATTTTGACAATCAAGGTCGTATTATGTTTATGAAACAATAAAATCACATTAAATAATAATATTCAGTGCTTTTTTTTAGGATGTTGTTTAGTGTTGGAAACCTTTTAATTTTGTCACTCTGTGTCTAGATGTCTCCGAATACTGTCACGAATACATACATATGTTGTGTAAAACACGTTTTAGAAATGTTATCAAGGATTTTCTTCTATTTATAGGAGAAAAACGCGAGAGTAGTTTACAAAATTAGCGTTTATTCATACAATTTTGACATGCATGCATTTAAAATGTCACAACTTGGGAGAAATAAATTCGCTTAAAATTATTTTAAATTCAATTTAAAGAATTATTTATAAGGGAAATCTATATTTTAACTCTTAAAAAAAGAAATTGCAGCGAAAATGTTCAATTGTCTGAAAGAGTGTTTTATTTGAAGGGTTAGAGTGTAGCATGAATTCATATGAATTCTCTCTCAAAGCGAACTTCTCAAGTATAAAACTAACAAACTCTATATGCATAAAAAGTCACTCATAATCGACGCCTAACGATATCAAACTGCATATATAAAAGATGTAATGAATTCGCCCCACTTTTCGGAATTCCTTAGTGTCTTCAACTGCTATAGATGCACCTTTCCCTAGGCTATAAATCGCTATACATATAGCTTTGCTTTAATAGAAATTTTCATTGACTTCACCTTAGTTACTTTCGCCTTGTTCACTTATTTTGTATTCGCCACTAAGTTCTGTTTGATTAGGTCATTATGCATTGACGATTTTGTGTAGTAATCAACGATGGATCAGGTATGGTTAGGGGTACGGTTTATGTACATATAAGAACTTAAACTCTGCCCGAAAGGTAGAGAGTTTCACAGGGTAGTATGCAAGGCGAATTTACATATATGATGAAATCAATTCAATGGTAGATATTTTTTATGAAAATATATCCCGACCTTTCATAATCGAAGCTTTTAAATTCCATTTTCTAGTTCCCAGGACAATTGGATCGTTGTTCCGGAATGACGGAGTTATACTCGATCAATGATCGTCAACCCAGCGATAGTTGTATCCACGGAAAGTTTTTTCCCCAGAAAAAAGTGAAGAAGTAGTAGTGTGAAGTAGAAATTTGTAACCGCTTATGGCCTATAGGCTAGGTTATTGAATATTGTTAAATAAAAATAAAAAAAAATAAAACTATCGGCCACAGTCGAACCGTTACAACAACAACTCCATTTACTATAAAAACTTTAATGAATTCGCTCCACTTTAGGTTAGGTTAGGTTTTTTAGCTTTTAAAAATCATTTTCTAGTTCCCAGGGCAATTGGATCCACACTCTGGACCAAGTCACACTTGAACAAAGATTTCTAACCCAGCGACAGCTGTATCAACTGAAAATGTTTCTCAGGAATGAACTATCTGCCAAAGTCGAACTGTTATAACAACAACAACTCCATTTTCTATAAAAACTTCAATGAATTCGCTCTAACCAGCGACAGTTGTATCAACTGAAAATGTTTCTCAGGAAAGAACTATCGGCCAAAGTCGAACTGTTATAACAACAACTCCATTTTCTATAAAAATTTCAATGAATTTGCTCCACTTTTCTCAAATTCGCCAATAATTTCATGTCCTTACTAGTATCTATACTTGTTGAATATGGGCACGGTAAGGAGATACTCTATCTCTCTCTTTCCGTATGGTTAAGTGAAACCAGTTCTTGTTTCTAGAGTTTTAAGCTTTTAAATTCCATTTTCCAGTTTTCAGGACAATTGGATTTGCGCTCCGGACCAAGTCATACTCGAAAAAAGATTGCCAACCCAGCGACAGCTATATCAACTGAAAATGTTTCCCAGGAAAGAACTATCGGCCAAAGTTGAACTGTTATAACAACAACAACTCCATTTTCAATAAAAACTTTAATGAATTCGCTCCAACCAGCGACAGTTGTTTCAACTGAAAATGTTTCCCAGGAAAGAACTATCGGCCATAGTCGAACTGTTATAACAACAACAACTCCATTTTCTATAAAAACTTCAATGAATTTGCTCCATTTTTCTCAAATTCGCCAATAAGTTCATGTCCCTACTAGTATCGATACTTCTTAAATATTGGCTCAGTAATATCAGGAGACACTCTATCTCTCTCTTTCCGTATGGTTAAGTGAAACTAATTCTCGTCTGGTTCGAATTCATTGATTGTGACAAACAAAGCCACGAATTCATTTCTTTTGTGCTTGAATAATTTTGAAAGTAGATTCTTTCTTTCTGGCTTATAGTTTATTGAACATTAAACCTTATACGGACAAATAAAAGTCCAGATTGGTAGGTCGAAACATGATCCTTCTGGGGTATTACAAAAGAACCAGTTTAAAATATGGAGAGC
This sequence comes from Lucilia sericata, assembly GCF_015586225.1. Taxonomy (NCBI): domain Eukaryota; kingdom Metazoa; phylum Arthropoda; class Insecta; order Diptera; family Calliphoridae; genus Lucilia; species Lucilia sericata. The sequence goes on from NW_023994768.1 coordinate 53,599, forward strand.
CACTAAATCACTAACTAATTGTCTTTATAAGCTAACATTAACCTAATGTCTATTAATAGATCCTAGAAATAGATTCTGTACCTACCTGAAAACTTATCAATATAGTGCGCCTGTGTTTGACCTAAAACAATGATGCCAACTATAGTTTTTCATTTGCTAAACTTGTACTCAGCAATAATGCAATAGCAATTCAACCGCATGCAATATTTTTGTTGCAATTGTCAGTGACAGTTGCAAGGACAAGTGCAGCAATAGCTTAACATAACTTAGATGTCATTTGCAGTTTAAATGGTGGTTAAGGCTTAAGTAAAATTTAGGAAATATTCTGAGAAAATAGATAAAGTAACTTTCAATTAGAAATTTCTCCAGAAACTGGCAAAATTATAAAACAGAAAAGTATGCCCAAATCTTAACAACTGATTCATAATATTTAAACATAACATTTAATTCCAATTAAGAACTTTATTTTAAACAGAAAATACTTCTTAATACTATTCCCAGAATATATGTATGTAGGTATTTTGTTTAACCTTAAAGTAATTAATGAATTAATTAATCATACAATTTTCTCTTGCATTTATTATATGTATGCGTTTCTTTTAATTACATATAATTTAAATAATTCAGATGTTTATTAACTTTACCACCTTTTCGCTCGTTCATTATTTATATATTCGTATTATTCATTCTGCAAAACCTGCAACCATTTGTCCGTAAAGAAGTGTAAACCCACAAGCATCATATTGTGGTCATTCAATATACTTATGTACATACTATATACAAACATACATACATTCATTAAACTGTATATTCCTTCATTCATATGTAAATTTTCATTCTTTGGAATAAATAAAATCAATGTCTATCTATTTGACTGCCTCCGCCGGTTTGTCTGTTTATTTTCAATAAATTATTGGGTTCTTCTAGTGAATGGATACTTTAACAGTTTTTGTTTTTGTCATTTTTTGAGATAAAATAGTCAAGGTCAAATTGTTAGTTGGGATATGGAATTATTGTAGTAAAAATAAATACTTGAAGTTCATTATTTACTTATATATATGAAATTATGTATTCATTTATTAAAGCGAAATCGTAAAAATTCTTCTTAATGAAACTTTCTAAAGCAAGAGTTGCCATAACCTTACAATTTGTTAAAAAAATGAATCGATTAAAGAGTTGAGAAATACATTAAAGAACTTAAACTGCAATAACTATAACAATTATTTAAACAATTTTCCACATTATAGCATTATCGCCCGACTAAATCAAACCAAAAATTAAAATTTCAGTTAACTCAATTAACAAAAGTTTAAAACAAAACAATGTGCCATACAAACTATTTTAAATTAATAATTAATAATATAATTAATGCACTTTTAAATACGAATTGAATTGAAATCAATTTAACAACGACACCATGAATTTTCTATCACCTGATGATATCTTCAGCGGGGTAAGACGTAAAAGTCTCTGCAATGGCACACTGCTAACACTCACCAATAAACATCAGAGTGAGAGCGGTAGCACAACACCGAGTAAAAGTAAAAAAGAACGTAGACGTGGCAGTTTTAATGAGCCCACAACAAATACAAGTGCCAAAGAAAATGGCGGCCGGAGAGCTTCATTGGTGTCCAGGTAAAAGTTTAAATAAACGTAACAGCAAAAGAGAGAGAGAGAGATATTTTACTTCAAATCTAGGATTTTCCTTTAATATCTAGAGAATTTTCTAAACTAATTTACTTATTTTTATCTCTTATCCCTCTAGGTGGTTTAAACATATCTCCGATGCTGCTGAACAATACAAGCCCCGCTCTAAGAATGCTAATCAAGAACCTGTGGACGATCCAGCTATTGCTACATTACCACATTCCAATACACGTGAATCGCTGGAGTTGACACCCGAACGGCCGCCACCCCAGTCGGCCACCGCTACCCTGATAACCACACCTTTGGCACCCATGATGCCAATACCATCGGTTAGTCAAGAACGCAGCGGCTTTGCACAAACCAATAATAACGATGTACAATTGCGCAATGGTCGACGTGAGAGTACACCCACCTCATCATCGGCACCCGGTGATGCCTATCCACCCTATTATAATATCAAACAAAGATTAAGTCACAATGAATTATCACCGAATATCAATGCTGTTAATCGCACCATGTCGACACGCAGCTGTGGTGATGCCAATCATAATTACAGTAACACTTCGCCAGAATTTGCTGGTGCCAATGGTGTTACTCTCAGGCATACCCAGTCTGCCAGACAGGCCAACGGCTCTACGGAAGAAGCCGCGGCCGCTGCTTTAGCCGCCGCTGGTGTGGCGAATAAAAGGGACAGCGCTAGTATTGTTTACTCCAATAATTCCAATAATACCCGTACTTTAATGCAGTCATCACCTCCGTTAGTTGAACCTACCGCTATACAGATCAGTATAAGTCCGGCCCATACCGCCGAACCGGTACTGACGCCTGCCGAAAAGCTAAGGCGTTTGGATGCTAGTATACGTGACGGTTTAATGGAGAAACAAAAGATTATTTGTGATATGTTCCGTTTACCAGTTGAACATTTCCATGAGATAGTAGATATAGCGACCATGCCTGAAGCGCCCAAGGATAGCACCGATATAGCATTGGCTGCCTACGCACAGGTTCAGTCTTTGACCGAGGTGATAAACGATTATATGAAGGTAACACCCGAACAGGAAGTTTCGGCTGTTTCCACAGCGGTTTGTGATAAATGTCACGAGAAACGAGAAAATCAACCACATTCACGTACACGTTCCAATGTGGCTTGCGGGAAGGCAGAAACGAAAGCTACAACCAGCACAAGTTCTGATATACCACCGCCTTTGCCGCCTCCCAATAAACAAATGGCCCAGGCCCAACAGCAGACACCAGCTCCTTCAGTAACTAAAATGCAAACATGTGCTTTGGAAGATGCCAATATACATGAGGACGATGATGGTTATTGTGAAATCGATGAGTTGCGTTTACCAGCTTTACCTCCCCTGACAAAGACACCTACAACAGCTACTCCACCACCTTTGCCACCAGCCGTAAAAGCGAGTGGAGCCAAACAGGGTTCACCACCTCCACCCTTACCACCACCAGCTGGTACCTTTAAAACTCCGCCTCCACCACCACCGCCACCAGCAAAAACCTTAAATCAAAACTCCTCCATACCAGCAGTCGCAGCAGCTACAATAACAAGTAGCAGCAGCGCCAGCTCCACTACAAACACAACTCCCGAATTAGTTAAACGTCAAAGTACGATAAGTGCTGATAGCATTCCTGAAGAATCGGCCGATGAGGTAACACATGCCCTCAACGATCATTTACACAGTAAAGTTGAGGCTCACAAATCTCCCGAAATCAAAGAAGACGAAGAGGAAAATGAGCCAGAAAACGAGTCTGCTACCAAAGAAGAAAACGAAAAGACCTTAGAAGAGCCTAAAACTACGGCCACATCGTTTGCGACAGAAAATGAACAAGAAAGTGAAGGGGTTAAAACTGAACCCATTGCACCCATAGCTACTATTGAAGATGAAGATGACAAGGATGAGGACTCTGCTATGCATACAGCCGAATGTGAAAGTGCTCCTTTGGAAGAGAATGTTGTTAAAGAGGAAAGCAGCAAGAAGGAAGACAATGATGCTAAAGATGTTAAAGATGATGCAGTGAATCCAATAGTGACCACTACTTCTATGACCGCAGAACCACAAAGACAAAACAGTAATGCTACACAGGCCGATGAGGAGATTTCTCTGAATAGTGAACATATCGAAATAAATGAGGCCTATGAATGTTTGGTAAGTGTTTTTAAAGGTTTTAGTTTCCCGTTGGATTCAAAGGAACTCATTTCTAGTTGAGTTCAGTTCTAGTTCAAGTTCAGTTTTAGTTCAGTTCTAGTGCAGTTCTAGTTGAGTTCTAGTTGCGTTCTAGTTCAGTTCTAGTTCAGTTCTAGTTCAGTTCTGGTTCAGTTCTAATTCAGTTCTAGTTTAGTTCTAGTTCAGTTCTAGTTCAATTCTATTTCAGTTCTAGTTCAGTTAAATTTCAGATCTAAATTAAATTTTGAATTTGTTGCCATTTTCAATAACATTTTCCTTCCTATTCTAGTCAAACATTAACAAATTGAATACGGCTTTATCTGCAATGGTTGATAACTCAACACAAACGTTACCTTTGACGACATCTCTACCTGTGAGTACGAGTACCACCATCATCAGCACCAGTAACAACACCACTAGCAGTAGCAGCAGCACAAATCCTAATGGTCATTTACCAACATTATGTGGACCAAATCGTATACAACATGCCAATTCCTTGGAGCCAAGTGTGCCATGTCATGCTTTGAGCAATATTGTCAGTGTATTAAATAATCAAATATCTTTACTATTGGTGAGTGGAGGAGGTTTATCATGAATACAATAATTTGTTTCTTTATTTAATTGGTTCTTTTTTATGTGTTTATTAATTTAGCCCAAGATTAATGAGCGTGATATGGAACGTGAACGTTTAAGGAAAGAGAATCAGCATTTACGAGAATTATTGAATGCGATGCATGAACGTCAGCGAGTTGAAGCAAAATTGGTGAGTGTGCCTTTATGAAAATGATAAAGAAATTTAAAATTAAAGTAATCTAGAGTTTAACAAACTAACACAGAACTAGTTTATAGTCTAATCTATAGTCTAGTCTATAGTCTAGTCTATAGTCTAGTCTATAGTCTAGTCTATAGTCTAGTCTATAGTCTAGTCTATAGTCTAGTCTATAGTCTAGTCTATAGTCTAGTCTATAGTCTAGTCTATAGTCTAGTCTATAGTCTAGTCTATAGTCTAGTCTATAGTCTAGTCTATAGTCTAGTCTATAGTCTAGTCTATAGTCTAGTCTATAGTCTAGTCTATAGTCTAGTCTATAGTCTAGTCTATAGTCTAGTCTATAGTCTAGTCTATAGTCTAGTCTATAGTCTAGTCTATAGTCTAGTCTATAGTCTAGTCTATAGTCTAGTCTATAGTCTAGTCTATAGTCTAGTCTATAGTCTAGTCTATAGTCTAGTCTATAGTCTAGTCTATAGTCTAGTCTATAGTCTAGTCTATAGTCTAGTCTATAGTCTAGTCTATAGTCTAGTCTATAGTCTAGTCTATAGTCTAGTCTATAGTCTAGTCTATAGTCTAGTCTATAGTCTAGTCTATAGTCTAGTCTATAGTCTAGTCTATAGTCTAGTCTATAGTCTAGTCTATAGTCTAGTCTATAGTCTAGTCTATAGTCTAGTCTATAGTCTAGTCTATAGTCTAGTCTATAGTCTAGTCTATAGTCTAGTCTATAGTCTAGTCTATAGTCTAGTCTATAGTCTAGTCTATAGTCTAGTCTATAGTCTAGTCTATAGTCTAGTCTATAGTCTAGTCTATAGTCTAGTCTATAGTCTAGTCTATAGTCTAGTCTAGTCTAGTCTAGTCTAGTCTATAGTCTAGTCTATAGTCTAGTCTATAGTCTAGTCTATAGTCTAGTCTATAGTCTAGTCTATAGTCTAGTCTATAGTCTAGTCTATAGTCTAGTCTATAGTCTAGTCTATAGTCTAGTCTATAGTCTAGTCTATAGTCTAGTCTATAGTCTAGTCTATAGTCTAGTCTATAGTCTAGTCTATAGTCTAGTCTATAGTCTAGTCTATAGTCTAGTCTATAGTCTAGTCTATAGTCTAGTCTATAGTCTAGTCTATAGTCTAGTCTATAGTCTAGTCTATAGTCTAGTCTATAGTCTAGTCTATAGTCTAGTCTATAGTCTAGTCTATAGTCTAGTCTATAGTCTAGTCTATAGTCTAGTCTATAGTCTAGTCTTTAGTCTAGTCTATAGTCTAGTCAATAGTCTAGTCTATAGTCTAGTCTATAGTCTAGTCTATAGTCTAGTCTATAGTCTAGTCTATAGTCTAGTCTATAGTCTAGTCTATAGTCTAGTCTATAGTCTAGTCAATAGTCTAGTCTATAGTCTAGTCTATAGTCTAGTCTATAGTCTAGTCTATAGTCTAGTCTATAGTCTAGTCTATTGTCTAGTCTATAGTCTAGTCTATTGTCTAGTCTAGTCTATAGTCTAGTCTATAGTCTAATCTATAGTCTAGTCTATAGTCTAGTCTATAGTCTAGTCTATAGTCTAGTCTATAGTCTAGTCTATAGTATAGTCTATAGTCTAGTCTATAGTCTAGTCTATAGTCTAGTCTATAGTCTAGTCTATAATCTAGTCTATAATCTAGTCTATAGTCTAGTCTATAATTTAGTCTATAGTCTAGTCTATAAAGTCTATAGTTTTTGTATCATAACTTTTCAAATTTACTTTTGCAAAAACAACTTACTGACATGCTGTTCCTTCTTAACCGTTTAGGAAACTCCAAGTGACATCACAGCTAGAGCCGAAGTGGCCGATGACGAAACAGATGGCTTCTCACCCGCAACCTCTACAACACCAACACCGACGCCTACACCAACAACTGCTAACTCTGCAGCAGCCTTAGGTGAAGACCAAAAAGAAAGCGACAACACCACTACAACAACAACATCATCTAGCGCAACAACTAATACAGTCGAGGCACAAAATTAAACATAATTAAAATTTTAAATATAAATTTAAAAAAACAAACAACAAATATTTAGTGTTTAAATTTTAAGAATTAAACAACAGCAAACCTTCCCCAATATTTTTTATAAAAAATAAAACTAAACAAGTAACAAAAAAACCAGCTGCCAATTGAATTGGCTTAAATTGAAAAAAAAAAACATAATAATTGAAATCATATGAAAAAAAAGTTTTAAAAAAGGTTAAACAATTTTTAGGATCAGGAAACTGTTAATAATTTGTAATTTTTTAAATTAATTTCATTAATTTTTTTTTCTCCAAATGTTTATAAATGTTTTTATTTTAATTTTTTCTCTCAACATGTTTCTTTAATTTACTCTTTTTTTCTGTTTTTTTTTTTAACTTTTTTTGTAATTTTAAGTGTAAAATTTATATTTTAAAAAAATATTGCAGTTTTATATAAAATATATACTATAAATACATACCAACCAATACAACTACAAGCAACATATAGAAAACACTTTTTAACTTTTATTTAAACACCCCCCCCCCCTTTCTAAACAATTTATATGGTAGTTATTTAAAGAAAAGAACATTTATTTGGAAGAAACTTGAAGAATAACAAACAAACAAACATTCTAAAACAATAATAAAATGGTTTCGGGTTTTGATTTTATTTTTTCTTTACTTTATCTTTTGGCATGTTTTGTTTTTAATAAAATGTATTTTTTGATAAATATTTATTTAATAGAAAATAATAATTATTATTATTATTATATATATAAATACGTACATATATTAAATAATAAAAAAATATAAAATTTTTCAAAAAAGTTTTATATATGTAAAACTCAAATATATATATCTCTCACTCTCTCTCTCTCTGAGTTTATTGCGAAAGTAATTAATACAAAGTTGCTAAATATAATGTATTTTGTTAGAATTTATTGTAGACAGTTGGAAAAGTAGAAACGTTTTAGAATTTGATGTAGTTTTTGAGATCTTGAAACAACTAATATGAGAAAAAGTAATAAATTATTTAAAAAAAAGTTATGATTAACTGTTAGTTACAACAATATTAGATGATTTATTACACAATGGGACAACATTTTCAAAAATTTGTAATTTAAAGTTTAGAAATTGATTTCTTTTTGTGTTTCTGTACAAATCTTTTATCAGGTCTGTTACATAAGTATTCCAATCGTTATGGTTTCCGTAGTTATTAATTTCATTGTTTCAGTTTTACAAAAGCAAATTTCAATTAAATTTTTTACGATTTTACAATAATTGGATCCTCACACCTAAACGACACGAGTCATACTCCACCTAAGTGTATAACTAATGGTCACAGTAGAACTGTTACAGCAAATTTTAATTCCACTTTAAACTAGTTTAAAACTTTAGATTAAAAATATATCTGGGATCTGACTTTATTTCCGTTTTGTCGGAGTGTGTATTTGAAACGACTATAAACTAGACTAAAAACTAGACTATAGACTAGACTATAGGCTAGACTATATAATAAACTATAGACAAAACTATGGACTAGCCTATAGATTATCTATAGACTAGACTATAGCATAAACTAGTCTATAGACTAGAGTATAAACTAGTCTATAGATTACAGTATAAACTAGACTATAGGCTAGAGTATAAACTAGTCTATAGACTACAGTATAAACTAGACTATAGACAAGACACTAGACTAGACTAGACTATAGACTAGACTATAGACTAGCCTATAGACTAGACTAGACTATAGACTAGACTATAGACTAGACTATAGACTAGACTATAGACTAGACTATAGACTAGACTATAGACTAGACTATAGACTAGACTATAGACTAGACTATAGAATAAACTATAGACTAGACTATAGACTAGACTATAGACTAGACTATAGACTAGACTATTAACTAGACTATAGACTAGACTATAGACTAGACTATGGACTAGACTGTAGACTAGACTATAGACTAGCCTATAGACTAGACTATAGACTAGACTATAGACTAAACTATAGACTAGACTATAGACTAGACTATAGACTAGACTATAGACTAGACTATAGACTAGACTATAGACTAAACTATAGACTAGACTATAGACTAGACTATAGACTAAACTATAGACTAGACTATAGACTAGACTTTAGACTAGACTATAGACTAGACTATGGACTAGACTATAGACTAGACTATAGACTAGACTATAGACTAGACTATTGACTGGACTATACTATTGACTAGACTATAGACAAGACTATGGACTAGACTATAGACTAGACTATTGACTAAACTATAGACTAAATTATAGACTAGACTATAGGCTAGACTATAGACTAGACTATAGGCTAGACTATAGACTAGACTATAGGCTATACTATAGACTAGACTATAGGCTAGACTAGACTATAGGATAAACTATATACGAGACTATAGACTAGACTGTATACTAGACTATATACTAGACAATATACTATACTATAGACTAAACTATGGACTAGACTATATTCTTGAGTATGGACTTACTATGAACTAAACTATAGACTAAATTATGGACTAGATTATAGACCAAACTATAGTCTAGACTATAGACCAGACTATAGACTAGTATATAGACTAGACTATAGACTTGTCTATAGACTAGACTATAGACTTGTCTATAGACTAGACTATAGACTTGTCTATAGACTAGACTATACTATAGATTAGACTATAGACAAAACTATAGACTAGACTATAGATTAGACTATAGACTTGACTACAGACTAGGCTATTGACTAGACTGTAGACTAGGCTATAGACTAAACTATAGACTAGTCTATTTACTAGAGTAGAGACTAGATCATATACTGGACTATAGACTTAACTATAGACTTGACTATAGACTAGTCTATTTACTAGACCATAGACTTGACTATAGACTACACTAGGCTATAGCCTACAGGCTGATCTACAGACTACTATGTGGACTACTTATCAAAAGTTTATAACTGAAAATGTCGTGTGGGTATTGCGATATTATTCGATATCAATATGAATCCCAAATGAAAACTATTTAAATGTTTCTTTTTAAAGTAAACTTATAGAATTAAACTTTTTGAAATCTTTTGTTTAGAAAACTTTACAGAACTTTTAAAAAAATCTATAAGTTTTAGATTAAATTATAAAGAAATAATGAACATTTTCCAAAGCAAAGATTTGCTTAAGGATCTATGTATATTTTCCAACAAAATGAAAAACTTTGTATTAATAAAACCAATCAACCCAAATAAATAAAAACAAAAATTAGTCTATATAAAAAAAACAATAGTTCTATACAGTATTTATAAGCCTGTAGAGTGGTGTGTATTTTGTATTTATTAAGTGAAAATATAAACAATTATCTAAACATAAAGTATTTTATATATAAAAACAATAAAAGAAAGCACGCAAAAGCAAAACAAAAACAAAACAAACTGATCTTAAATAATAAAAAAAGGTATTTTTAAGCATAAAACCATCCCCCCTCCCCTTGAAAGCCTCCTCCTACGCCCTAACCATAAAACCGGGTAGCATTATTGTCGAAAAACGAGCCTTAAATGTTTTAAATGTAAAATAAATAACATTCTTTTAAATAATAAATATTTTTTTTTTAAATCCAACTTTGGCATTATTGAACGTTTAAGCAGTTTATTTTCACTTTAAAAGAAAAATCAAAATTTAATTAATTTTTGTTACAAACAAAATTAAAAATTAATTTTTTTTATTAATTATTAACTTAACTTTTTTTCTATTATTTTTTTCATGTTGTTTCTGTTTATTTTTATTAATAAAATTAGCTACTTTTAAAAGTAAATTTATCACAATTATCTTAAAGTTAAAATTTGTTTGTATTAAAAAAAAAACAAAAACAAAAGTAATTAAAAGTAAATAAATAATTGTGTTTTTTTAGTTTATAAATATATATTTTTTAATAATATGTATTAAACTTATTATCCATACACATACATAAATATTCAAAAGTAATTATATCTAAAATAATAATAATATTAAAATTAATTAATGAATAATTAAATAAAAAGGAAAAATTTATTGAAATACATAAAAAAATAAAGAAAACTTAAAAAATAAATTGATTAAAATGGTGTTTTTTTAGTGTTGTCAGTTGAAATAAATTGATACACCAGGAAAAGAGGTGGAGTGAAACGATGGGCAACCTTTGGCCCGCCTGGTAGTACTATTTAATAGCTTAAAATGCTACCTAAAGTTTAAACACTTATATCTCGTGAAATAATAAACTTAGGGAAATTCTTCCTAGTTTATGGGAATCTGGAATTCATATTTCTTTAACTTACCAAGTATTATTTCAATATCTCTAAACGTATTAGAGATATGGAATAATTTGCCTAACATTCTGCTGTGGCATTTTGTGATAATTTACTACTTCAAGGTAAAGTTTCAATTGCTATATCTCAGGGACCGCTTGCTATATTTACATGGAACTCTTTGCATATGAAAGATAAGGAATTCAGCTTCTCCAAACATAACTAATGGATAGCTAACCTTTGGCCCGCCTGACATTACAATGAAATAGCTAAAAATGCTAAATAAAGTTTAAACACTTATATCTCGGGAAATAATGAACTTATGGAAATTCTTTATAGCTTATGGGAATCTGGAATTCATATTTCAATAACCTACCAAATTTTGTTTCAATATCTGTAATAGTATTAGAGATATGGAAGAATTTGAAAAACCTTCTTAAGTCTCATTTTATGATAATTTACTACTTTAAGGTAAAGTTTCAATGACTATATCTCAAGAACCGTTTGGTATATATACATAAAACTCATTGCATATGAAAGCTAAGGAATCCAACTTATCCATCGATATATTTTGCCTCCCAAAAAACAACACAATTTATTGAAAATAGTAGTATTAAGTTTACGCCCACTTTTTGCACTGTGCAATGGGCAGTATTTTTGTTTTAAGAAAATTAATCCTCATTTCTTTATCTATCTACCAGCCGAATTTCATTCAATTATCTATAACATTCACAGAGTTATCAAACAAAATCCAACAATTAATTTAAACCACAAAAAACGAAAAAACAAAATTTCAAAAATTGGCTTAACACCAGGTCAACAGAAGTTGTTAGTAGGTAGATTTCTGTTGAACATTTTCTTTAAATTGTTATAACTCGAAAACCATAAGAGATATTTGAATAAAAGTTTCACCTTATGATAGTTTGGAAACTTGGCTAAGGCATAGACAACCTTTGGCCCGCCTGACATTACAGTTTAATAGTTAAAAATGCTAGTTAAAGTTTAAACACTTATATCTCATGAAATAATAAACTTAGGGAAATTTTTCATAGTTTATGGGAATCTAGAATTCATATTTTATTAACCTACCAAGTTTTATTTCAATATCTTTAAAAGCATTAGAGATATGGGCGAATTTGTCAAACATTCTGTAGTCTCATTTTGTGATAATTTACTACTTTAAGGTAAAGTTTCAATGGCTATATATCAGGAACTATTCGGGATATGTACATAAAACTTTCTGCTTATAAAGGCTAAGGAATTCAGCTTCTCCAGGTATGACTAATGGGTGGCTAACGTTTGGCCCACCTGACATTACAATGAAATAGCTAAAAATGGAATCTGGAATTCATATTCTATTAACCTACCAAGTTTTATCTCAAAAAGTTTAAAAGTATTAAAGATATGATAGAATTTTCCAAACCTTCTCTAATCTCATTTTGTGATAATTTACTACCTTAAGGTGAAGTTTCAATGTCTATATTTCAGAGACCGTTTGGTATATTTACATGGAACTCTTTGCATATGAAAGATAAGGAATTCAGCTTGGAGAAGCCTTTGGTCCACCTGACATTACAATAAAATAGCTAAAAATGCTAGCTAAAGTTTAAACCATTATATCTCGAGCAATAATTAGCTTATGAAATTTAGTTAGTTAGTAAATTAGTTAGTTAGTTACTTAGTCAGTCAGTCAGTTAGTTAGTTAGTTAGTTAGCTAGTTAGTTAGTTAGTTAGTTAGTTAGTTAGTTAGTTAGTTAGTTAGTTTGTTAGTTAGTTAGTTAGTTAGTTAGTTAGTTAGTTAGTTAGTTAGTTAGTCAGTCAGTCAGTTAGTTAGTTAGTTAGTTAGTTAGCTAGTTAGTTAGTTAGTTAGTTAGTTAGTTAGTTAGTTAGTTAGTTAGTTTGTTTGTTAGTTAGTTAGTTAGTTAGTTAGTTAGTTAGTTAGTTAGTTAGTTAGTTAGTTAGTTAGTTAGTTAGTTAGTTAGTTAGTTAGTTAGTTAGTTAGTTAGTTAGTTAGTTAGTTAGTTAGTTAGTTAGTTAGTTAGTTAGTTAGTTAGTTAGTTAGTTAGTTAGTTAGTTAGTTAGTTAGTTAGTTAGTTAGTTAGTTAGTTAGTTAGTTAGTTAGTTAGTTAGTTAGTTAGTTAGTTAGTTAGTTAGTTAGTTAGTTAGTTAGTTAGTTAGTTAGTTAGTTAGTTAGTTAGTTAGTTAGTTAGTTAGTTAGTTAGTTAGTTAGTTAGTTAGTTCTTATTATTATAGATTACACTACAGATTAGACTATAGACTTAATTGTAGATAAGACTAGACTAGTCTAGACTATAGACTTGACTATGGACTACACTGTAGACTAGATTATAGACTAGACTAGAGACTATACTATAGACTAGACTATAGACTAGACTATAGACTAGACTATAGACTAGACTATAGACTAGACTATAGACTAGACCATAGACTAGACTATAGACTAGACTATAGGCTAGACTATAAACTATTCCATAGACTAGACTAGAGACTTGACTATATACTAGACAATAGACTACACTATAGAGTAGACTATAAACTAGGCTATGGGCTAGACTTGACTAGACTATAGACTAGACTACAAACTAGACTATAGAGTACACTATAGACTGAACTTTTAAATTAGTTAGTTAGTAGGTAAGTAAGGTAGTTAGGAATTTTCAAGGGCTCCCCCGCGACATACTTCCAATGCTGGCCGAACAAAATGGTAAAGCAAAGAACATTAGGAAGTCTTTGGATATGATGGAGCAGAGGATCTACGGCTGTGTAAGTGTTCTTTTGTACAGCTCTTATCCTGGGGAACAGCAAGTGGGAGCTGCCATTCAAACATCCAAATAAAGTCACATTCGGATTCAGTGAGGACACAACCACAAGATATGATCGTTGATTTCTCCCAACCTTAATTGATTAAATAAAACTATGCAATTTTCAATATAATTATTTTATAATTTATTTTTCTTATTTAAATATTTTGTTTTTTTTTTTTTTTTTTTGTTTTTAATTTATTTTTCATTAAATAACTTAATTTGGTATAAACGTATGTATACAATGTTTAATATATTTATATTTTGTTTTATTTTATATATATGTAATTGTTTATAATGAATATAAATTAATATTCAAAACAATTACAAAGTAATCTATAAAAGAATTTAAAATTATTAAATAAATTACAAATCTATATTAATTTTATGTATATTTTTTAATTTTTTGTTATTGTTTTTTTACATTATTATAAGAATATTTGTATATGTTTTAGGTATTTTTCTATAAAGTTTTTAATTCACATTTATAATATCGTTATTATTTATTTTATTTAAATTAAATTTAATTGTGTTTTTTTTTACAAAAAAGGCAAGTTTTATGTTGCATTTTAAAGTCTTTTATTTTAGTTTTTTTTTTTTAATATTTGTAAACTAGTATTAGTTTAAAATTTTAGACAAATAATATTGCAACAAAAAATGTTTTTTAATATAAAGTAGAGGCACATTTGCGAAAATGATTAGATTTATGAAAAATTAATTAATTTTGAATTTTGAAAATTTTATTAAAATGTTTCCAATTACTTTTTTTTTTTAATTCAGATTTTTTTTTTAAAAAAAGTATCATTTTAAATTTATGGAATTTGTTTTAAGGCAATTTTATTTATTTTTGTTCAGTGTAGGCACAGTTTTGAAATAATTTTCTTTTTTGCAGTTTCAGCTTTTATTTTAGAATTGATTTTTTTATAATTAATTCTTTGGTTTTAAGAAGAAAAAAACTTAATTTATAAAAAATTTTAAAAAAAATAACGGAGGGCTAAATTAAAACAAAAAAATAGCATTAGCTCATGTTTATAAAACGTTTATTACAAACATCTATAAAGAAATTTTATTGGTTTAAATGTGATGTTTAAATTAAAAATTATTAAATTAAATTAAATATTTTAAATAATAAACAAAATTACACTGAACCAAATTGTTTTGTTAAGTTAATAATAAACTATTGCAGCATATGAACTTTATATTTGAACTCTATTGTTTGTTTTTTTATGTTATTTGTACTGTAAAGTCGTTTATTTTTGTTAATTAATTTCAAATTTGAATACTGTTTTTGTATTCTAATGTTTTATTATGTGCTTTATAAGTTTTGTACGTTAAAAAGTATGTATATATGGAATCATAGAGCATTACCAAGAGTTGAAACAATTTCTCTCTAAGTTTTTGCTTTATGTTTGGAATTATAAGTAATTAAACTGCCTGGAAAAGAGGAATAGTATTGGAAACTTTTTGCAAAATATTTTCCTTTAGAAAGAATAAAATGATTTGTAAAATTTTAGTGTCGAATCAAAATATAAACAAAATGAGCTAAAGATTTTGAAATTCTACTATATTATTCCAACAATTGATTATTAGAAATCTAGAAAAGTTTGTGTTCAAGACTAAAGACTGATCTATTGTCGAGACTATAGACTGATATATAGTCGAAACTATAGACTGATCTATAGTCATGACTATAGGCTAATCAATAGTCTGGCCTATAGACTGATCAATAGTCAGGATTATAAACAAATCTATAATCAAGACTATACACTTATCTATGTATAGTAAAGACTAGATATTGATCTATAGCCGAGACTATAGCCAGATATATAGCCAAGACTCTAGATTGATCTGTAGTCAAGGATCCAGATTGATCTATAGTCTCGACTATAGACTGATCTATAGGCAAGACTATAGATCGATATATAGCCAAGACTATAGACTATCTATAGTCCAGACTATAGATTGATCTATAGTCAAGAATATAGAATGATTTATAGTCAAGATTATAGACTGATTTATAGTAAAGACTATAGACTAATCTATTATCAGGACTATAGACTGATCTATAGCCAAGACATTAGAATGATATATAGTCGAGACTATAGATTAAACTATAGTCAATACTATAGACTGATCTATAGTCAAGTCTATAGACTGATATATAGTCAAGACTATAGACTGATCTATAGTCAAGACTATAGACTGATCTATAGTCGAAACTATAGACTGATCTATAGTCATGACTATAGACTAATCAATAGTCAAGCCTATAGACTGATCAACAGTCAGGATTAGAGACAAATCTATAATCAAGCCTATACACTTATCTATGTATAGTAAAGACTAGATATTGATCTATAGCCGAGACTATAGGCAGATCTATAGTCAAGACTCTAGATTGATCTATAGTCGCGACTATAGATTGATCTATAGCCAAGACTATAGATTGATATATAGCCAAGACTATAGACTGATCTATAGTCCAGACTATAGATTGATCTATAGTCAAGAATATAGAATGATTTATAGTCAAGATTATAGACTGATTTATTATCAAGACTATAGACTGATTTATAGTAAAGACTATAGACTAATCTTTTATCAAGACTATAGACTGATCTATAGTCAAGACATTAGAATGATATATAGCCGAGACTATAGATTAAACTATAGTCAATACTATAGACTGATCTATAGTCAAGTCTATAGACTGATCTATAGTCGAGACTATAAAATGATCTATAGTCGAAACTATAGACCGTTCTATTGTCAAGACTATAGACTAATCTATAGTCAAGACTATAGACTGATCTATAGTCAAGACTATAGACTGATCTATAGTCAAGACTATAGACTGATCTATAGTCGAGACTACAAAATGATCTATAGTCGAGTCTTTAGACTGATTAATTCTATAAGACTGTTCTATAGTTAAGATTATAGACTAATCTATAGTCAAGATTATAGACTGATCTATAGTCAAGACTATAGACTGATCTATAGTCAAGACTATAGACTGATCTATAGTCAAGGCTATAGACCGATCACAGTCAAGGCTATAGACTGATCTATAGTCAAGTCTATAGACTGATCTATAGTCAAGCCTATAGACTGATCTATAGTCAAGTCTATAGAATGATCTATAGTCAAGTATATAGACTGATCTATAGTCAAGCCTATAGACTGATCTATAGTCAAGTCTATAGACTAATCTATAGTCAAGTCTATAGACTGATCTATAGTCAAGTCTATAGACTGATCATAGTCAAGTCTATAGACTGATCTATATTCAAGACTATAGACTGATCTAATTCGTGCACATACTGATCTATGAAGGCTTCTATAAGCTTCTATGATCCATAGTCTAGACAATAAACTGATCTATAGTCTAGACGTTAAACTGCTATATAGTCTAGACCCTATAGACTGATCAAACTTTCTTCTTATCAGGGAAATTTCTAGACCTTTTGCTAAGTTTTAATTTAAATTCTTTCCAAAGAATGAATTCTGAGAAAAATTTGTTCATAAACGAACTCAGTTCCAAGTTTTTCACGTTACACTTTTCATCTCGTTGAAATGTTTCATTTAAATATCTCCTCCGTTTTTGGAATATTCATCAAAAAAGTTAAAAATGTTCCAAAATTAGACGATATGTTCGAAAAATATTTAAAATAATCTCTTGATCAGAAGGATTCTTAACTTTTTGTGGACATTTCCATTCGAAATTTTAAAGTTATTTTGCAAAAATATTAAAAACTGTAAAAATAACTCACAAATATCCAATTTTAGTTTTATTTTGAGACAAAATTTCGAGATCAAAAATTAAGAAAATAATTTTAAGTTTTCATGCATTTCTAGAAAATGTCAGAAAAAAATGTGTAAAACAAAATAAAAGAAGAAAATAAGTATTCCCGGCAGTTTAGAAAAAAATCTATGTATTTTAAAATCTATTATTTTTTATTAAAAAAAAACAAATTTGGTCCAGTTAATTTTTTTTCAACAATACATAAATGTAATATTTACACAAAAAACTAGAAATTAAAAAATAAAATTATAATACAAAAATAAATATAATACAGTTACAAAATTTAAATAATTGCAATAATAATTAGTAATAATAATAATAAAGTAATAATAATATCACACACAAATCAAGTGGGGTAGAGAGTAAGAGAAAACTAAGGCAAATTGAAATTGTTACATATTTTTTTGTTAATAATATTTTAAACAAAACTTAAATTTACTAAAGAAAAAGGAAAAACAAGTTGTGTATTTACAAAAGTCAATGCAAGAAATAGAAACTTAAAACGAATCACTGGTTATTAAAACTAAATTATTAAATTAAATAATAACAAAAAAAATTTTTAAGCTGCATTGCAGTGTAATGAAGCTGCGTTTTTTGTTCATGTTTGGTTTTAAACAAACTTTAACTTAAATCTAAAAAAAAATAATTTAGTGATTTTTTATGTTTTTGTTTTGTTATTTGTTTTGACATCATAATGAAACAGTCTTTATATTTGGTTTGAAGACAACAAACTGTCGATTTGGTTTTTAGTTTTCTAACTTCTTTGTTTTTTTAAATTTTAAATTAATAATAAAGAAAAAACTAAATATCAACCGTTTGTGTGCGAAGAGGAATTGGGGGAGGTGACAAGGAAGAAGATGTAGGAGTTGTAGAAAAATTTGTACTTGCTTTACAACTTTGTGGTTGTTGATGTGTAGGCGATGACACAATACTTGTTGGCTTAGTGTTATAGGCGGTTCGACTTTGATTAGAATCCACCAAACTTACCGCTCCACCACCATCATCATCAGCACAACCTTCACCACCACCACTAGTTGGTGATGTTTTGTAATTTGTTAGCGCAGGAGAGTGATTATTGTTGCGTGATAAATTGTGTATCTCTTCATCAATTTGATAGACAGATACACCCAAGGTAGGAGAAGTGGTAAAGTCCTCTGTATCTTCTGTACTGCCACCACTGCCATTTTGTTGTTGAGTTGGTATACTCACTGGAACAATATTGTACTCCTCATCTTCATCGGTGTCTTGTTTTGCTAAGGAAGCTCTAGCTCCTGGTTTTAATAAGCTTCCTAATCCTCCGGCATTAGAGGTGGGTGTGGAAGCATTGGGCATAAGACTTATGGAGAAATCTTCTAAACTACGTTTGACTGCTGCATCTGAACCCGTACCCGAATCTTT
>NW_023994768.1:77500-227299 GCF_015586225.1 Lucilia sericata
GCGACTGAGAGAGCTGATATAGTTATGATCCAATTCTATAGTTTCTATGGCAGTCATAACATGGAAAACACCATCTTGTAAAGCTCTAATATTATTGGATTTTAAAAACAACTTTTGCAAAGACACCAAGCCACGAAAGGTGGACCAATTGATCTCCAAATGATTATAGTTTAAAGATCTAAAATGGGGATTAATATAGATTTAAACAACCTCTAAAAGCTTTGTTAATGAAAAAACTTACAGTTTTCTTAGTTTGCCCAGATTTTCAAAAACCCCTGCAGGCAATAAAGTCAAACGATTGTTATTTAATTCCAAATCCAATAAATCGGCCAGGTTAGTAAAGGCAGTTTCGCTGATACTAGCTATTTCATTGCCATTCAAAATTCTTAAAAAAGAAAGGAGGTATTCAGTTAGTTATCCCCAAAATGAATCAGATCTAAACTTACAAATGCGCCAAACGATTTGCTGTGGGAAAATAACTGGCTTCAACTGTATGCAAATAGTTTTTGGATAAATCTAAAGCCTTAAGTTTTGGCAAGGCCGCCAAAGCTTCAGCAGATATTTTCTGTATACGATTGTGGGCCAAACTAAGCTGTTTCAACGAACTGAGGCCCACAAATTTCGGTACCGTTTCCAATTGGTTGCGTTTTAAAACCCTATAAAGATTTTGTTGTTATAAACGTTAAATTCGGGAAGATTTTCCATTAAAAAATACTTACAATTTATTTAGTTCCGGTAAATTTTTTATTTGCAAAACTGTTGTATCATTTAATTTATTGCCAATGAAATCTCTGCAAAGAAATTAAGGGTAAATAGTAAATGTCAGGATTAATTTTCATTATCATTAAGATAATCTTCTTTGAGGGGGGGGTTTTATAAATTTCACCCTCTTTTGGAAAGAATCTTTCTTAAATGTCTATTAATTCCTAGAGGGTGGTTGTCTTTAAAATGTAAAATGTATTATTCTTTTGGTTGCTAAATGTTTGACAAATCTATTATGTTGTCAGTCAGTAAGTAAGTAATACATGTACGATTATTGATTGCATTACACATGTCCTTTTAGGGATGTTAATATCGATCAATTAATTGGTGGTTGAAAAAAATCTTTAGGATTTAAAGAGATTTTAACTTATTGTTTAAAGTGAACTAGTATGGGATTTGGGAATAGAATTCAAAATGTTTATAGTATCGCGGCAATTTAGCCTCCTAACACCTGACATATTGGAGATCATATAATCCTCAGAATAGAGATTGATATACGCTAAAAAAGAAACTATTAAAAAAAAAGACAGAGAACTAGATGTCAGAAGAAACAGAAGCAGAAGTGAC
The DNA here is from genome assembly GCF_015586225.1 of Lucilia sericata. Taxonomy (NCBI): domain Eukaryota; kingdom Metazoa; phylum Arthropoda; class Insecta; order Diptera; family Calliphoridae; genus Lucilia; species Lucilia sericata. The sequence continues at coordinate 78,830 of NW_023994768.1, forward strand.
CGCCAGTCGTTCGTAGAGGTTTGAGATAAACGCTGTTACCTAAGATGGAGTTTTATTACCGTTTCTACCTCTCTAAACTCCACGAGAGAATGAAGTTAATCTAAATCATTGCATTGCATTTGACAAACTATTGACTCATGCCACTGCAATCACGCATAAATTCTGAAAAAGAAAGGTCCTCAAAGAGCATGGTACTGCCGGCTACATATAATTAGCCAGTCAGTGGTTGGTTATGCTCGATGTATTGTTGAGTGCTGGACGAACTCGACGTATTGTTGAGTGCTGCCATGTACGATACGTTATCAAACGGATCATGTGCGTATATATAGCTGTATGAAGTTGTCGTTCATTCAAATATCTTTTCTGACATGCCACGGGGGAGACTTCAACTACGTCATATTTTTTAGAATGATTCCTCCGATGGTATCCCAGAAAGAACTGTTTCCTCGTGAAGACGTTGTTCTGTAAACTTCGAATAGTTATACCCTGTGGAGTAACATTCAAAGATGTCAAAATGCTGCGCTAAGGACTAACGGGGTGTTTGCAAAAGACACAGAACCTCATCTACACGAGAAAACGAAGTTTTCGCCAACACATATTCCACTGCTCAGCCAAACCTACTTTACATTGCCTAATGGCAATCCAAGTCGACCTATATCTTCATACAGAAAGCTGGAAACCTTTAAACACTTAAGTAAAATTGGAGTTTTTATGGTACTCCACCAGTAAAGTTGAAGAGTTTTAATGGTCTCGACCAGGGTATAAAAGTTCGAGTATTATATGGTCTCCAACGTAACCTGAATTACAACTCCCCCAAAGATTTTCAACTTAGCAACAGCTGTATCAAAGGAAAGTTTTCTCTCAACAATTTATTCTATTTTACACACAATCACCTTACAAACTAGAATTGTCCATGAATGTCGGACGTTTCTCAACAAGATGGCGAGACATTTGAACATCACCCTAATTTCAGGGTCAGGGGACACGGTAGTTCGTATGGCAATAATATTGCTGACAAGAGTTGGCACCAAGCTTAGCGGACCGGAAAAATATCAGTTCTGCGGTGTTACACTTTTTGTAATAAAGAGGCAGATTATTGAAAACTGATCCTCTATTGCTCGTGAATGATGGTCGCGTGAACACACGTGCTCAATTCGATTGTTACTGGCCGCTGTAAATTTTGAAACCATGCTAGACGCATTAGTCTTCGATAAAGGAACATGATCTATTGGATCGTAATTTGCAGATTGGATCGACATTCATAGAGATGTTTAAGTATCAAACGGAGCTCGCCCATAATAATAGCAAGAGCCCGCATAGACCGTACTATTATTAATGTATGTTCTGCTTGCGGTAAACATCACTATTACACCCCGATGAAAGGGCCAGGAGATTAAAATCACCTATTTGTCACTATTATAGGTTGATCTCTGATAGATTCCGCAAAATAATCAAAAAGTCCTGCAATAGTAGAATGGATTGTACAGAATCTAAGGCCTTATGGCCAAGACTTAGATACATAGGGATGACAACGGGGCATTGTTCTATTCTGTCAGTAAGTAGGACAATACTGTACCAGACTTCTGCAGGTTAAGCGTTGATGTAGATGGAATCCTTTAGGTCTCAGTGCAGTTTCAGTACTATCTATTTTTCTATTCTTTCTGTTTTTTCCTTTGATCTTAATTCTTGATTCTTTCTTTGGAGGTACTCTTTCTGTGCTTAGAATCACAATCTGGTATATAATCAGTCCACGCTAACCTAAAGGTGACAGTGAACCAACTTTTTATTATAATAATAGGAATTCTTATAAATGAGCTATGAGTGGACTATGTATTAAATATTGTCGGATATAGTCAAGCTGTCCAATTACATAACATTGACTATAATTCAACTCTTTAAATAAAATGGCGACAAAGCATTCTGTTGAATTAGAATGAAATATTTTCTTGATTTCAATAAGGATGAGGAACGCATCTATCTGTATGATTACATCGACATAGAACAGATTTCATTCTCTTTTTTGTATTTCGATCTTAATCCTATAAAAGGAGATAAGGTCTGGATACAGGGTAATCTATAATCGTAACTTTCAGAAAGTTGATCAAATATGTTAAATGTTTCAATGGTACAATGAAGTAGTGATGAAAAGTTCAACTAATGTCAAGCAGACCTACTTTAGAACTATTTTTTAATACGTTATCTTACTAAATCCCAGAGAGAAGTGTTTAAACACTTAATAAAAAACTTAAGAAAGATTAAAACTTACATTATTTGTACATAACCGGGCAGTGGTGGGACACGATCTAAATGTTTTTTACCACAATCGAAATAATCATTCAAACATTTACACTCTTTGGGACAATTTAAGTTGTTATTTGCTATGGACGAAGAGGCTGCAGAAGATGACTGTTGTTGCTGCGTATTAGATCCTGTAGCTGGTATAATACCAGCAGCAGCTAAAGCTTTTTCAGCTTTCTCATATTGTTGACCATCATCGGCCACAAAGCCGGTAGTTTCTAATAAAGTATTGCGTGGTATGGGAAAATTAAAATCGTCATCCTCCTCCTCATCATCGTCGTCATCATCATCGGCGTAATCAGCATTATCTTCTTTAAGATGACGATGAGGCGGTCGTCGTCGATGTTGATGTTGATGATGGTGATTATAACGTTGTTTATCCTTAAGATTTTTCGTACGTAATGCTAAAGAGGAAGAGGAGGATTTTTTGGTTTCCTGTGTGGCAGCTTGTGGCATACTATTCAGTTTGAGTAGAGCAAACAATTGTTGTTGCTGTAATTGTCTTTGTTGTTGCTGTTGTTGTGTAGAGCTGGCTGAAGCCAAAGGCGATGAAGAGGTGGAAATAGATGTTGCTGATGATGCTGGCAGTAACGTTGAGGACGGACTATTGTTTGAGGTTATTTGTGAATCTTGTGCTGCCGCAGCTTTTAGTAGAGCATTTAAGGGTGGTATTTGAAAACCTTGTATTGAGGTGGCTGATGTTGCTGGAAAGGCTGCTGTAGCTATTGTTGCCGCCTCTATAGGTTGACAGATTGTTGTTGCTCTTAAACATGTTGTTGTTATCAAGAGTATTGTGGCCAATAATAGAAATTTCTTTAGTAATTTTCTGATTTGTCTTAAATTTTTAAGGGAATCTTGACTTTTGGTATTTAATATACTCCAGCACTTCGATTGAAAGGGTTTTATTTGTGTGGTTGTGTTAGTAAACATATTTAAATCGCAGGTTCTTGTCGTTGTCACTGGTAATACAATGTTGTTTTGCTGCTGCATTGCTAAAGATTTTCGCCGCCGTTTGCAGTGTTTATAGGATTGCAAGAGTTGCTGCTGTCGCTGTTTATAATGCGAGGGTTGCACTTGTAGTGCAACATCATCTTCATCATCATTACAGTGTTGCTGATGATGATGATGACTTAAACCTTGGGTTGACAATTTAATATTTTGTTTCATTTTGTGTTGAATCTTTTTTTTTGTTTAATTTATATTTTTTTAATTATTTTAACTTTAACGATTAATTATCAATTTTTTTTTCAGTTATTTTTATAACTATTAAAAAGTAATAGTGTAGAAAAAAAAACCAAGTAATTTATTTAATCATTTTCTGATATCATGATTATTTGATTTTTATCGTTCCATAATTGAAGAGGCGTGGTTGTATGACACAAAAAAACAACGCCTTGTGATAATGTTGCTGCTGGTCGTTGTCGTAACATTGAAAAATATTGTCGTCACTGGGTGTTGATTACTTTTTCGCTTTTTTTTTTGATTTTTTTCTTCCATAAATTTTAATTGTTGACAGATGTGTTTGGGTTTTGTTGGTATTGAAATTCATTAATTTCATTTGAATACATTTCGATTAATGTATCTCTGCTGTGAGTTTGTATCTGGAAAATATAGCAAAAAAAGGAAAGAATTAAAAATAAATGAATTGAATTAAAAGTGTCATTGAAATAATGAATATATAAAGAATTTTAATTGATTTTGAAAGTCTTGAAAAGTATTGAGAATTGAGACATAAACATAAACTTGAGGTGTTGACATTTGGCAACTGTCAAAGTTAAACAGCTGTCATTTAGAGTATAAAAACTAAAGCATATTGCTCAAGACAACTATTTCAATTAAAGAAATCAAAACTAATACTAGACAATTGGTTTATATCTCTAGATATGAGTTTTTCCAAAAAAATTACTCTTAAATATTATTTTATACATTTTTCTGAAATGTATATTAATAGAGAGTAAACTAGATTGAGAAATTGACAATAAGAAATGTTAAAATATTATAATTTTCAATATTACGCCATGCAGTCAATGAAATAATATATACAATTAAAAAAATGTAATTGATTCTGAATGTCTAGAATAGAAACGAAAATTGAGACAATAACAATAAATGTCATAAATTTTGGCAACTGTCAAAGTTACACAGCTGTAATTTAGTAAAAGTTTTAATGAATCATTTAATGAACCAAACTGAGAAAATTACAATAACTGTCAAAATATGGCATTTCTTTTCCAAACATTCAAAACATTCGAGACAATTTTGGCCTTCTGCCTTTTAATGCGAATGAGGTTTCCGATTTCCTCAGGTGATGAAAACAATAATGAAGTGAATAAATGGTGGAATATTTAGTGACAGCATAGCTAAGCTATCGACCACCGATAAACGTATATCTGAGACACAGAGGAGGATGTTTAAGAATATGCTCCTGAAAATCAATACTAGGACACTCCGAAGAATACATCGACTTCTCTCTAAACTTCTGTGGCAAAGAGAAACACATCTCTCGAGGAGCTAAACATTAAGAAAGAACATATTCATAAAGAAAAAGAGCTCCGCTTTCATAGTCTAGAAAATAGATTAGTCAACAAACAGATATATGTACATGTCAATTGACTAGTCACTAGACTCTTCAATAGACTAGTCAAAAGACTGTCAGATAGGCTAGTCGATAGACTAGTCAATAGACTACTCTATACACGAGTCAAAATACTAGTTACTAGAATAGTCAACAGGCTATACAATAGACTAGGACCTAGACTAGTCAACACACAAGTCATTGGACTCTTCCATACAGTAGTCAATAGACTACTCTATATACTAGTTACTAGAATAGTCAACAGACTACTCAATAGACTAGACTAGTCGAGAGAATATTCAACAGACTAGTAATTGGACTCTTCCATAGACTAGTCAAGAGACTAGTTGAAAGACTTGTCAATAGACTAGTTGATAGACTAGACAATAGACTAGTTGATAGACTAGTTAATAGACTAGTTGATAGACTAGTCAATACACTAGTCGAAAGACTAGTCACTAGTCTAGTCAACGGACTACTGAATAAACTAGGTCCTAGACTAGTCGAGAGAATAGTCAACAGACTAGTTGATAGACTAGACAATATACTAGTCAATAGACTAGCCGATAGACTAGTCAACAGACTAGTCAATAGATTAGTCGAGAGACTACTCATTGGTCTCTTCCAGAGACAAGTAGACTAGTTAATAGACAAGTTAATATACTAGTAAATAGACTAGTCAACAGACTAGCCGATGGACTAGTCAATAGACTAGTCAATAGACTAGTCGATAGACTAGTCAATAGACTAGTCGAGAGACTAGTCATTGGTCTCTTCCAGAGACTAGTCAATAGACTAGTTAATAGACAAGTTAATAGACTAGTTAATAGACAAGTTAATAAACTTCTGTGGCAAAGAGAAACACATCTCTCGAGGAGCTAAACATTAAGAAAGAACATATTCATAAAGAAAAAGAGCTCCGCTTTCATAGTCTAGAAAATAGATTAGTCAACAAACAGATATATGTACATGTCAATTGACTAGTCACTAGACTCTTCAATAGACTAGTCAAAAGACTGTCAGATAGGCTAGTCGATAGACTAGTCAATAGACTACTCTATACACGAGTCAAAATACTAGTTACTAGAATAGTCAACAGGCTATACAATAGACTAGGACCTAGACTAGTCAACACACAAGTCATTGGACTCTTCCATACAGTAGTCAATAGACTACTCTATATACTAGTTACTAGAATAGTCAACAGACTACTCAATAGACTAGACTAGTCGAGAGAATATTCAACAGACTAGTAATTGGACTCTTCCATAGACTAGTCAAGAGACTAGTTGAAAGACTTGTCAATAGACTAGTTGATAGACTAGACAATAGACTAGTTGATAGACTAGTTAATAGACTAGTTGATAGACTAGTCAATACACTAGTCGAAAGACTAGTCACTAGTCTAGTCAACGGACTACTGAATAAACTAGGTCCTAGACTAGTCGAGAGAATAGTCAACAGACTAGTTGATAGACTAGACAATATACTAGTCAATAGACTAGCCGATAGACTAGTCAACAGACTAGTCAATAGATTAGTCGAGAGACTACTCATTGGTCTCTTCCAGAGACAAGTAGACTAGTTAATAGACAAGTTAATATACTAGTAAATAGACTAGTCAACAGACTAGCCGATGGACTAGTCAATAGACTAGTCAATAGACTAGTCGATAGACTAGTCAATAGACTAGTCGAGAGACTAGTCATTGGTCTCTTCCAGAGACTAGTCAATAGACTAGTTAATAGACAAGTTAATAGACAAGTTAATATACTAGTTAATAGACTAGTCAATAAACTAGTCAACAGACTACTCAATAGACTCTTCCATATAGACTAATTACTAGACTAATCAACAGACTAGGTCCTAGTCGAGAGACTAGTCAAAGGACTCTTTCATAGACTACTCAATAGATTAGTTACTGGACTAGTCAACAGACTACTCAATACACTATTTATTAGATTAGTAAATACACAAGTCAACAGACTAGTCAGTAGTGTATTAACTAATCCAACAAAACAAATGACAATTTATGACGAAATTTTCTCTAAAACTTTATTTTTCAAAAGTCAATTATTTTCGATACTAACTTGCCAGAAACCCTTTAAAGTTAGAATTCCTAAGAACTATTTAATTCCATTTTATTTTTGTATTTTAAAAGCACAGACAGCACTTTAAATTGTTTATAAATAAACAAAATGGTTATAATTTTGGCACCTATACTCTAACTACATATTTGATGTCGACATCTTTAAAAATATTCAATAAAATGTAACAACATTTTTTTTTGACTTAATGAAAGATGCAAAGCTTAACCACAACTCCCCGCCCGCTCCTTGTCCTCAACTGATTGTGACAGTCTGAAAAAAATGTATGTTTTATTCATTTAGAAAATAAAATTGTTGACTTTGTGTTTTGTTGAACGTTTTTTTTATGTCATTTGCAAAACACATGTGAAAATGCGTTTTATACATTTCATTAAAAAAATAGAAATAAAAATTTAAAAAAAAAAAAAAATTGACCGGATGTTTTTGGTATAAAGATAATGCCTCAAATACTAAAAAAAAATAATAATAATAAAAAAGCAAAAATAAGAACAAATAAATAAACACAACTGCAAAACGTAACGTATTTATGACGACTACACAACAAGTAAAGTTTAGTAAAAAATATAACAAAAAAAAGTCATAAAAAATTATAAATAAAACATAAAAAATACAACAAAATTGTAAATAAAAGTAAATATTTACTTTTTTTTGACAAAATATTAATGCATTTACTTTGGAAGAGACTTAGGTGTCTCTGAGGAAGTGTATTATTTTTAACAACGCACATTTCTAAAGAAAAGATCATTTGAAGATCAGTGCTAATTGTTCAGAGAAATACTTAAGCTATACCCAAAAAAAGAAAAGACTAGAAGCCACAAATTTTTTATGGAGCATTAATTATAATAATGATCAACAAAAATTCTTGCATCCAAATTATAATTTTTCTTATATTTCAGAATATTAAAGGAATATTTTAGTATTTAAAAAAAATTGTAAATCTTTATAAAACGACCATTATATTAAATAATGGCAGATCGACTCCTATTTATCAGACAAGAACTTTTTATCATCCATGAATATCCTACAAAGTCTGCTTTCTAGTTAGAGATTGATTGTGTTCGGCCTTGAGAACTCTGTAGTCTAAGATAGTTACTTCATTTTGTAACACTGACAAAGGAAAAAATCCAAGAATTTATTGCTTCTTAAGACCGACTTTAACGCTCTAATATAGATACATGATCAACTTCTCAATACCTTTAAAATATCGTAGGATATATTAATCTAAGATGCTATCAGATCATTTTAGGCAATGCTACGATGGAACATTGCCAAGCATATAGTTTAAGATCGATCCCTATTAGGATTTTGTATTAAGAGATTTCTCAGCAGGAACTTACAGGGCCCCATGGCATTGTCATGGTGAACTCAATAGATTTCTGGTCTTAGTTCCTTGTGTCCCCAAAATCGAATCGAATCATGATCTAGATATTCATATATCGTGCGTTTAAGATATCAGTACAAATGATAAAAAGTTCTTTGGGGAAATATGACAGATTGTGAAAGGTAATAGTAAATCTTTAATCGAAAACTGATTAGGTCGATCTATTATTATTCGCTCCAAAAGGTTTCTATTAACATTCTATTATCATTTGATTCACCTGATAGTCTCTCAAGTTTATGATAGATCTTTCCCGATCTCATTGATAAAGAGCTTATCTTTACTGACAGATACCGAGTTCAATATTATTGCTCTCGATATATAGAGTATAGAATTAGAGACCGGACGATGAATCGTAGTATAATGATCTAGATGTTGATCTCATCCATATTCATCGTTCAACATTCTATTATCATTTGATTCTCCTGATATTCCTTCAGGTTTCTAATACAACTGTCTCGATATCATCGATATAGAGCTTATTCTTACTGCCAGATACCGTGTTCAATATTATTGCTCTCGATATAAAGAATATAGAATTAGAAACTGGACGATGAATCGTAGTATAATGATCTAGATGTCGATCTCACCCATATTCATAAATAAGTAATTCGTATCCCCCTAGTGTTTATCAAATGGTGACCAATATATTGCAAATCCCTCAAAGAACCTGAGACTAGAACACTGTAGTCTAGAACAACGGGGTGATGTTGTGATCAATTTAATTGATCGTTGATGTTTATGATGCGGCAGCCTATAAACATCTGCCTCAATTTCCTCGACAAACTGCTTATCCCAACTATTTATCAAGTGATCAACCTTTACAGATCCTCTAGCTATCCCTGATATATATAAGAAAGTAGTCTAGTTCAAGAATTCGTTTAATTTGTCTGAAATCGTCTGTATATCTAAAATGTGATTCTTGAAATTTACGTCTCTAAAAAAATATCAATCTACATCTTCACATATCAATCAATAATCCGAAGTGCAAAAGCTTCACTTGTATTCATAGCTTTTATAGAGCAATAACCAGTTATCAAACCCACAATGATCTTTAGACTGTCTCCATTCGATCGCATCTATTGCAGTCTAATATAATGACAGATTCTTTGGCTACTGAGATACCCGTTCTACAATGTTCAAAAACATGCTATTCATAGCTTTTATAGAACGTTAACCAGTTATCATACCTATAAAGATCTTTAGACTGCCTCAGATCGACCGTAGATAAATGCTTTCAACTGCGTTGATTTGTCAGACATTTTTGAATTACATTGACTTCAGATCTCTCCGTTCAATGCCGTTCATTATAGTCTAAAGTTGCAATGAATGCGTTTTATAGTTTTTTCTTCCAATAGCAACCCGTTATCACACAGATCGTTAAATTATTTCTGTTCTATACCGTTCATTGTAGTCTAGAATAATGATATATATATGCTATCAATCATCTTGATCTCAACGTCATCTTTGAATAACATAAACTTTTGATTTCCCCGATCTCTAAAGCTTTTATAGAACAGTAGCCGGTTATCATACCTATAAAGATCTTTAGACTGTTTCCATTCGACCATAGATATATGCTTTTAACTGTATTGATCTCGCCGTTATCCTTGAATTGCATTGACTTCTTATCTCTACGTACGATCCGATTCATTATAATCTAGGACAATGAAAAATGTTTCCATTTCATCTACCTCTGACCTGTGAAAAGATCATTAGGTTGCCACTGATCAAAACCATTAGTATTCTGGCAGCTGTTATGGGCATTTTCCGTAATATGGCATTTAAACCTTTGCAGTCCATCATACTTGATTGACAATATCATGTTACATTATATATTTGGAGATTTTATCTTCTTCCTGATTAGGTCAATACCCGAATCATGCAATTTAAGTTTGTCCGTAAAGTTAAACATTCTAGAACTCGGTATATATTAACGACAACTCTACAGGATTCATGTTATAAACCTACAATATCACAGAGATTCCGTACGACTCTTTAGCGTCATTTTGACTGTCAAGATTACCCTAACCACTCAGAGACATGTGTCATAATCTATTCAATACCTTTTATCTTTCGATTTCAAGACTGTCAGGATCTTGGCCTAAAAGACGGATCATGCTAAAATCAGTGATGGATCGTGCTGTGAATATTAAACATTCGGATCCAATCTTTTGCTATTTGGAAACAGATTCATATTTTAGGAAGAGTGTTATATACATTTGGGCGTTACAAATACAAAACCGTAGGCAATAAAATCAAAATTTCTCAAAACCAATTCTAGGAACTATTTGAGAGAATTTTGGATATACAAATTTCAACTGCAAAGAAGAATAAAAACATTTTTTAACATTCTGAATTGTCTAAAATACAAAGTTAAAAAGAAAACGAAACACATATACATAGATATCTGTAGTTCATAGCAATTCCTAATCTAAAAAATCTAAAAGGAATGTTGACAATTTTTACACAATCTAAATTTTCTCAATCAAAATGCCACACTAAATAAATCAATTTGTAATAATAGAAATGAATGAATGTCAAAGAAATTCAATAGAAAAGCAAAAAAAAAAATAATACAAAAACAAATTCTTTCAAAATCTGATCTCATCTCCACCCAATCACATTACGACTATAAAAAAATAATAATGAACATCATTACCATCATCATTACTATAACAGATCGTTTTAGCATGTACATACTATGTGTATGTAGTGGTGCTAAAGGAAAAGTGAATGTGAATGAATTGAAATGAAATGAATTAAAATTCGTATGTGAATTTAAGAATTGTTGTTGTTGTTGTTGTATAAATGAAACAGTGTATGCATAAATTCTATAATGAGCTCAGAGGCAAATTAAATTCAATTAAATAAACAAACGTACAAAATACAATTTTAATTTGGTTGAAATTAAAAACAACGGCAACAACAACAACAGCAACAGAACAACAAAAATTCTACAAAAATAACAACACATACAGAAATATTTGAAAATATATAAAATATCAACAAAATAGAAATAAGACCTAATTAAGATCAATGGACTTTTTGCTTTTGCCAGCCAAATACAACAAACAATAAACGGCAACAACAACAACACACACACACACAAAAGGAGAGTAATTAAAACTGCCACAAAAAAGCACACACACAAGGCATCGGCTGGCAAGACATCAGCAACAAGTTACTTTAACGGCAATTGTGTGTGAGAACGAAATATCAAAGTTGGTTGGATGCAACAGCACATATAACAGAATTTTTAAACGTAACAGTGGGTGACATAAGTGGTTGCATGAAAAGATTTACCGTTATATTTGTTTGCTTTGCTTTGTCATGGTATCCTTATGTAAACTTCCACTATCTTAAGGTATTCGAATGACTCTTTAATATCTTCTGAACCGCTCGATTTTCAATGCCTCTGGAACACATGCCAAATTTTAGAGATCTAAAGATTAACGGGATTTTATCCCGATAGATGGTGTATTACTAGCCTGTAAGCAGTTTTTCAGATCCAATCCATTATATTTGGGAAAACGTAGACTCATAAAAACAATAATGATTTTAGGAAAATTCAAGAGCTATTCAAAGTAAACCAGAATAAGAGAAGTGGAAAATTGGCTTAAGCCGGTACGCAGAAGCAGGGCCATTGCCGATATACATATAAGAAATCGTGTCAAAAAAGTAGGTATTGGTTTTTCTTACGCTGAAGAAATCATTGTTCCATACTTTTGCAAAACGATGTCGACTGTTTCAACATTTCAGCAGAGATCAATGTCCGTCTGGCGAATTAAAAATCTCAGGTTTATGAGTGATGCAAAGTGATATAAATATCACTGAATTATTTCGTTCAGGGAAGACTATGTTGACAAGAGAGATAAGTAAGTCTACTAGGATGAAAGATCGCATTTCAAAACTTCCTACAATACAAAGACTTTTCTGCAGAAAGCCGATACTAAATGGCTTTCAAACTCTTCCATCCGACATGTCACGAATTGATAATGCTGCAATTTTTTTAAGTTCTAGTTTAGTTCTCGTTCAGTGCTTGTTCAGTTCTAGTTGTTGTTCAGTTATAGTTCAGTTCTAGGTTTGTTTTAGTTCAGTTCTAGTTCTGTTCTGTTCTAGTTCTGTTCTAGTTCTGTTCTAGTTCTGTTCTAGTTCTGTTCTAGTTCTGTTCTAGTTCTGTTCTAGTTCTGTTCTAGTTCTGTTCTAGTTCTGTTCTAGTTCTGTTCTAGTTCTGTTCTAGTTCTGTTCTAGTTCTGTTCTAGTTCTGTTCTAGTTCTGTTCTAGTTCTGTTCTAGTTCTGTTCTAGTTCTAGTTCTGTTCTAGTTCTGTTCCAGTTCTGTTCTAGTTCCGTTCTAGTTCTGTTCTAGTTCTGTTCTAGTTCTGTTCTAGTTCTGTTCTAGTTCTGTTCTAGTTCTGCTCTAGTTCTGTTCTAGTTCTGTTCTAGTTCTGTTCTATGTTCTAGTTCTGTTCTAGTTCTGTTCTAGTTCTGTTCTAGTTCTGTTCTAGTTCTGTTCTAGTTCTGTTCTAGTTCTGTTCTAGTTCTAGTTCTGTTCTAGTTCTGTTCCAGTTCTGTTCTAGTTCCGTTCTATTTCTGTTCTAGTTCTGTTCTAGTTCTGTTCTAGTTCTGTTCTAGTTCTGTTCTAGTTCTGTTCTAGTTCTGTTCTAGTTCTGTTCTAGTTCTGTTCTAGTTCTGTTCTAGTTCTGCTCTAGTTCTGTTCTAGTTCTGTTCTAGTTCTGTTCTAGTTCTGTTCTAGTTCTGTTCTGTTCTAGTTCTGTTCTAGTTCTGTTCTAGTTCTGTTCTAGTTCTGTTCTAGTTCTGTTCTAGTTCTGTTCTAGTTCTGTTCTAGTTCTGTTCTAGTTCTGTTCTAGTTCTGTTCTAGTTCTGTTCTAGTTCTGTTCTAGTTCTGTTCTAGTTCTGTTCTAGTTCTGTTCTAGTTCTGTTCTAGTTCTGTTCTAGTTCTGTTCTAGTTCTGTTCTAGTTCTGTTCTAGTTCTGTTCTAGTTCTGTTCTAGTTCTGTTCTAGTTCTGTTCTAGTTCTGTTCTAGTTCTGTTCTAGTTCTGTTCTAGTTCTGTTCTAGTTCTGTTCTAGTTCTGTTCTAGTTCTGTTCTAGTTCTGTTCTAGTTCTGTTCTAGTTCTGTGTTCTAGTTCTGTTCTAGTTCTGTTCTGTTCTAGTTCTGTTCTAGTTCTGTTCTGTTCTAGTTCTGTTCTAGTTCTGTTCTAGTTCTGTTCTAGTTCTGTTCTATTTCTGTTCTAGTTCTGTTCTAGTTCTGTTCTAGTTCTGTTCTAGTTCTGTTCTAGTTCTGTTCTCGTTCTGTTTCCGTTCTGTTCTAGTTCTGTTCTAGTTCTGTTCTAGTTCTGTTCTGTTCTAGTTCTGTTCTAGTTCTGTTCTAGTTCTGTTCTAGTTCTGTTCTAGTTCTGTACTAGCTCTGTTCTAGTTCTAGTTCTGTTCTAGTTCTGTTCTAGTTCTGTTCTAGTTCTGTTCTATTTCTGTTCTATTTCTGTTCTAGTACTGTTCTAGTTCTGTTCTAGTTCTGTTCTAGTTCTGTTCTAGTTCTGTTTAGTTCTGTTCTAGTTCTGTTCTAGTTCTGTTCTCGTTCTGTTCTAGTTCTGTTCTAGTTCTGTTCTAGTTCTGTTCTAGTTCTGTTCTGTTCTAGTTCTGTTCTAGTTCTGTTCTAGTTCTGTTCTAGTTCTGTTTCTAGTTCTAGTTCTGTTCTAGTTCTGTTCTAGTTCTGTTCTAGTTCTGTTCTAGTTCTGTTCTAGTTCTGTTCTAGTTCTGTTCTAGTTCTGTTCTAGTTCTGTTCTAGTTCTGTTCTAGTTCTGTTCTTTCTAGTTCTGTTATAGTTCTGTTCTAGTTCTGTTCTAGTTCTGTTCTAGTTCTGTTCTAGTTCTGTTCTAGTTCTGTTCTAGTTCTGTTCTAGTTCTGTTCTAGTTCTGTTCTAGTTCTGTTCTAGTTCTGTTCTAGTTCTGTTCTAGGTTCTGTTCTAGTTCTGTTCTAGTTCTAGTTCTTTTCTAGTTCTGTTCTAGTTCTGTTCTAGTTCTGTTCTAGTTCTGTTCTAGTTCTGTTCTAGTTCTGTTTTAGTTCTGTTCTAGTTCTGTTCTAGTTCTGTTTTAGTTCTGTTCTAGTTCTGTTCTAGTTCTGTTCTAGTTTTGTTCTAGTTCTGTTCTAGTTCTGTTCTGTTCTGAAGCAAAAGTCTGGCGATTAGATAAGACATATACGTGTAGCTACGGACGAAACTATAGAGCAAAAATATATACTACAAATGTGAATATATCATCATCAAACTTCATCCTCTCTCGTTTCTTCTATCACAATATTTTCTCATCACTGTACTCACACATTGAATGAATAATGTAATGTGAACTATTGCCATAAAAAAGCACAGTTTCATCCAGACATATCGAGGAGGCATACGATGATGAAAGTAAGCAGCTGGGAGGGTGGTGTAAATGAAAATAAATATATTTTCTTTAAATTGGCCACAAATACAATTTAAACTTAGAAATTTTCTATAAATGTTGGCATTTGGTTTTTAGATCTTTTTTTGTAATGTGTGCATTCTGCTATGCCAGACATAGAGCCTCAACAGAAAAAGGAAATAAGTACAAATATATGGATATGTGAGTATTAAACTTAAAATGGACTTTTCAACTCTCGATATAAGTGAATTTCGCACAAACAATTGCACTCCACTAACAGTTGTTGCCATAGACAGATGAAAATTAAAAAATAAAATGTGGACGTCATTACGTACGTGTACTGCCAATGAATACCGATGTTTACGGGGTTTTATCTATATAAATACGTTCACATGTTGTTTGGTACTACTACGTCCATGTGTGAATGTACTTGCTGTTTGTTACCAAATTTAGACGAGACATTTAGGAAAACTATTTACAGTATGTCTGCTGTTTGTGTGACTTTTTATACTGTCTATATAGTTGTTTCTATTTTAGTTAGTTGTTTTTTTGTTGTTGTTGTTTTCTTATAAATTTAATATATATATTTTGTTCATATAGCCTTTTTAGTTGATTTATAAATCTTGTAATCATTTATTTCTTAAGAAGACCAACAAATTTTAGTTTTTTTTTATTCAGTTTAATTTCCTTAATATGGTCTTAAGTTAGAAAACTTGTTTCAATATAATCAAATCCATATTTGTAATTTAATAGAAATATATAGCTATAATAATCATAAAACTAAATAGAATTGTAATCATTTTATATTGGAGCCTTAAACATCAGTATTGTCAATGTCTATTGAAGTTTAAATTATTGTTAAAATTTCCTTTTCTGTTTGATCGATCAAATTATGAGTTGAACTGGTGGGAAAGAAGAATTTACAGTTAAAATTAAAATAATTATGGTAACTAGATAATGGCTATAGACTGATCTATAGTCAAGAATATTGTCTGATCTGTAGTCAAGACTATAGACTGATCTATAATCAAAATTATAGCCTGATCTATAGTCAAAACTACAAAAACAGACTGAACTATAGTCAAGGCTATAGACTAATGAATAGTCAAGACTATAGACTGAACTATAGTCAAAACTTTAGACTGATCTATAGTCAAGACTATAGACTGATCTATAGTCAAGATTATAGACTGATCTGTAGTCAAGACTAAAGACTGATGAGTAGTCAAGGCTATAGACTGATCTATAGTCAAAACTATAGATTGATCTATAGTCTAGACTATAGACTGATCAATAGTCAAGACTAAAGACTGATGTATAATCAAGACTATAGACTGATCTATAGTCAAGACTATAGGCTGATCTATAGTCAAAACTATAGATTGATTTATAGTCAAAACTATAGATTGATCCATAGTCAAGACTATAGACTGAACTATAGTCAAGACTATAGACTGATCTATAGTCAAAACAATAGATTGATCTATAGTCAAAGCTATAGGCCGATCTATAGTCAAGACTATAATCAAGACTATAGGCTGATCTATAATCAACTATATGTTAATCTATAGTCAAGGCTATAGACTTATCTACAGTAAAAACTATAGATTGATCTATAGTCAAGACTATAGACAGATCTATAGTCAAGACTATAGACTGAACTACAGTAAAACTATAGACAGTTCTATAGTCAAGACTATAGACAGTTCTATAGTCAAGACTATAGATAGTTCTATAGTCAAGACTATAGACAGTTCTATAGTCAAGAATATAGACAGTTCTATAGTCAAGACTATAGACAGTTCTATAGTCAAGACGACAGACAGTTCTATAGTCAAGACTATAGACAGTTCTATAGTCAAGACTATAGACAGTTCTATAGTCAAGACTATAGACAGTTCTATAGTCAAGACTATAGACCGAACTATAGTCAAGACTATAGACAGTTCTATAGTCAAGCCTATAGACTGATCTATAGTCAAGACTTTAGACTGATCTATAGTCAAGACTATAGACAGTTCTATAGTCAAGACTATAGACAGTTCTATAGTCAAGAATATAGACAGTTCTATAGTCAAGACTATGGTTAGAATACTACTCAATTCCTGCGAGTTTTTGTCAAGAATTCAAATTTTTCGAAAATATATGAATTCTGCTTCAGAATATTAATAACACATGAATGTCTTGGTATGATTATCATCCGGTATGATGCGATCTTAATCTACATATACTGAAACTTAAAGGATAACTCACAATTTGTCTTAAATTTGATCAGAAAAACTTAATCTGGAGTTTTATTCAAACAAATATTGTTCTTCAAAATGCTGATAACAGTTGCACAGGTTTCAAACTGTATATAACACGATCTTAGTCTATACTGAAGGTTTTAAGCTGAAAGCGGTCAATGTATTGGAGAATTTGTTTCTTAAGTAGAATAACTGCAAGTTTCGGTAACTAGATTCCAAATTTCGTAACAGAAAAGTAACTGATCGGAAATCATTGATCCACACATTTTCAAAGGTGATGTCTATCTTAAAGTTTTAGTAAAGATCAATGATCTTGCTTCTAAATTAAATCATAAAGATGTGGTGGACCCGTAGAGTATTATACTTATGTGATTCTTCAGTCAATTTGATTATGGAAATGTTCACGTAAACGTAAATCCTAAAGTTGAAACTCCAAAAGAAGAATTCTTAACAGATGAGGATCACCAGGCAGATCGCTAGATTTCCAAGTTCTACAAATATTTATCAAATACAAGTTTAATTGCAGAAATCTTATTTGAAATCCCAGAAGAAGAATTCTGTTGAAAAGATCACCTTTAAGATCACTAGATTCTAATTTTCAAGTTTAAACAAATGTTTTTCTAAATGACTTGTCATTTGTATCTCTCTCTTTCTTTCTCTTTCTAACACTAAAGTTCTTATGTAGCCAAACAATAAGTGCTATCTTTACATTCACTAGAAATTGATAAAAAAAAAGCTTTTGTTTGGCCATGGTACACACAGAGATCGTGCAAAAATTAAAACAAACTGAAAAAAATAAGCAAACATTGTCTAACTGACAGACAGACATACAGACATCATCTCGAGTCAGAAATTTGTTAATTGTTTGTTAATTAAATTATCTGTTTTTAATTGTTGAAAACAACAATAATAATACAAATTAAAACAATACAAAATAAAACACTTGTTGTGTTATCTTTATTTACTTGTTAACTTTGAAAATTCAATATTTAAAAGCGCATTAAGAAAACAAAAAATATTTATATGAGTACTAAAAATTAAAACAAAAAAAACAGAGATATTGAAATTTAAACTCAACAATTATTACCTTGACATTGAGTACAGAAATGTCAGAAGAAAATAAAAAAACAATTGCGAATTAATCATGAAGAAGCGAGTGTCTTGTCATGGAAGAAAACATTTTGAAGATTATTAAAAGTTTAAGGAACTTTTTTTAATCAAAAGTAATAAAATCACCAAATTTTTTACAAGTCCATGTAATTTATCTCGAAAAAGTGCAGTTTAATTTTCGGTCGAATAATTTTTTTTAACATTTTAAAATTAAATTTGAAAATGTAGGTGACATTTAAAGAAGAACGGAAGAGAGAGCTTCGCTATCTCTTCTATAAAACTGGTATCGGCAGAGAAAGAGAGAGAGAATAAGCATACGTTCTCTGAGTCTATAGAGTGGTTTTGTTTCTGTTCTAGTCTAATCTATTGTCTAGAACACAAACAAAACCACTCTATAGACTATAGATTAGACTATAAATTAGGCTATATATTAGACTATAGATTAAACTATAGATTAGAACACAAACAAAACCACTCTATAGACTATAGATTAGACTATAAATTAGGCTATAAATTAGACTATAGATTAAACTATAGACTAGACTAGACTATAGACTAGACTATAGACTAGACTATAGACTAGACTATAGACTAGACTATAGACTAGACTATAGACTAGACTATAGACTAGACTATAGACTAGACTAAAGACTAGACTATAGACTAGACTATAGACTAGACTATAGACTAGACTATAGACTAGACTATATACTAGACTAAAGACTAGACTATAGACTAGACTATAGACTAGACTATAGACTAGACTATAGACTAGACTATAGACTAGACTATAGACTAGACTATAGACCAGACTATAGACTAGACTATAGACCAGACTATAGACTAGACTATAGACTAGACTATAGACTAGATAGACTAGACTATAGACTAGACTATAGACTAGACTATAGACTAGACTATAGACTAGACTATAGACTAGACTATAGACTAGACTATAGACTAGACTATAGACTAGACTATAGACTAGACTATAGACTAGACTATAGACTAGACTATAGACTAGACTATAGACTAGACTATAGACTAGACTATAGACTAGACTATAGACTAACTATAGACTAGACTATAGACTAGACTATAGACTAGGCTATACTAGACTATAGACTAGACTATAGACTAGACTATAGACTAGACTATAGACTAGACTATAGACTACGCTATATACTAGACTATAGACTAGACTATAGATAGACTATAGACTAGACTATAGACTAGACTATAGACTAGACTATAGACTAGACTATAGACTAGACTATAGACTAGACTATAGACTAGACTATAGACTAGACTATAGACTAGACTATAGACTAGACTATAGACTAGACTATAGACTAGACTATAGACTAGACTATAGACTAGACTATAGACTAGACTATAGACTAGACTATAGACTAGACTATAGACTAGACTATAGACTAGACTATAGACTAGACTATAGACTAGACTATAGACTAGACTATAGACTAGACTATAGACTAGACTATAGACTAGACTATAGACTAGACTATAGACTAGACTATAGACTAGACTATAGACTAGACTATAGACTAGACTATAGACTAGACTATAGACTAGACTATAGACTAGACTATAGACCAGACTATAGACTAGACTATAGACTAGACTATAGACTAGACTATAGACTAGACTATAGACTAGACTATAGACTAGACTATAGACTAGACTATAGACTAGACTATAGACTAGACTATAGACTAGACTATAGACCTAGACTATAGACCAGACTATAGACTAGACTATAGACTAGACTATAGACTAGACTATAGACTAGACTATAGACTAGACTATAGACTAGACTATAGACTAGACTATAGACTAGACTATAGACTAGACTATAGACTAGACTAAAGACTATACTATAGACTAGACTATAGACTAGACTATAGACTAGACTATAGACTAGACCATAGACTAGACTATGGACTAGACTATGGACTAGACTATGGACTAGACTATGGACTAGACTATAGACTAGACTATAGACTAGACTAGTCCATAGACTTATACATAGAATTGTCAATAGACTAGTCAATAGACTAGTCAATAGAATTAACAATAGACTTGTCAATAGTCTAGTCCAAAGACTTGTCAATAGTCTAGTCCACAAACTTGTCAATAGACTAGTCCATAGACTTGTCAATAGACTAGTACATAGACTTGTCCATAGACTTGTCAATAGACTAGTCCATAGAGTTGTCAATAGACTATTGCATAGACTTGTCAATAGACTATTCCATCGACTAGTCAATAGACTATTCCATAGAATTGTCCATATACTTGTCAATAGACTGAGCCATATACTTGTCAATAGACTGAGCCATAAACTTGTCAATAGACTAGTACCACATACTTGTCAAAAGACTATTCCACAGACTTGTCAATAGACTAGTCCATAGATTTGTCAATAGACTAGTCCATAGACTTGTTAATAGACTCGTCCATCTACTTGTCAAAAGACTAGTCCATAGACTTCTCAATACACTAGTCCGTAGACTACATCAATATTAAATTAATATGGTTATCAACCACAGATCCAAACAAAGTATTTGCATTAAAAAACATTAAAAACCATTCAATAAAAGTTTTACCACAACATTTATCCTTCATTTAAATAATCATATCTTTAGTTATTTCTTTTTTTTTTCTATAAATATATTTGCAATTGTATTTCTCTGGTGGATAAGAATTTATAAGTACATTCTATGACCCTCATGTAGACCACATGACCACAAAAGATTTAATAAATTATTACATGAGCAACAAGTTAAAACTCATTGAATGAAGAAAATCTTTTCAATTTACAAAACAATTTTTCAATTAGTGAACAAAGACATAAAAAAATGTGCACAAATAACAATAAAAAACTGTAATAATAAATAATAAAAAAATAGTAATACAAAAGTAAGTTGAACTATTATAAAAATTAATTGAAATGATGTTCATTTTATTCTTTAGTTTTATGGGAATTTACTTTAAATCTTGTGATATTTCTTAATATAGATTAAAGACCAAACGCGAGAACGGATAGTATTCGGAAAGAAACAATCTATCTCAATCCGATTCTTAGTTACTTTCTTAATATAATATTTTCTCAGAGAGTAGATGCTGGCAACTCTAACTAGTGTCCATTACAATTTAGTTTGAACGGACATTTTTGTTTTGTCATCTTAATGATTAATATTTTACATAACTCATATTATAAATTAATTAATAATTAATAAATTAATTTACCTTTAATTTGTTTATAATAGCCATTGAAAACGTCTTTGGACTTTCAATTCATTGTTCAATTGAAGTAATTAAAGTTGACTTTGATCTACGATGAAAAGAATTAAAAATAATAATTTGTTAATAATCAAATAATAAAAAACAAATTATAAAAATATTTTTTAATTGTATGTAATCTTTAAATAAGTAAAATTAATTATCTTTGGTTTAAGATTAAGGTTGAACACCTAAAGGTGAACATAAAGCTAAAAGCGCAATGACTTATGTCAAAATAGATTGTTCTGAACTTGTCGGTTGAATGGATTGTACAGATTCTATAGTGTTTATAATGATTCCATTTAATTTCTCTTTTATTTACATTTTGCTTGCAAATTTTGACATCCAAAGTTACAATGATGCAGTATTCCTTGGTGCCCTTTCTCCACTATAGACTACACTATAGTCTAGTCTATAGTCTAGTCTATAGTCTAGTCTATAGTCTATAGTCTAGTCTATAGTCTAGTCTATAGTCTAGTCTAGTCTATAGTCTAGTCTATAGTCTAGTCTATAGTCTAGTCTAGTCTATAGTCTAGTCTATAGTCTAGTCTATAGTCTAGTCTATAGTCTAGTCTATAGTCTAGTCTATAGTCTAGTCTATAGTCCAGTCTATAGTCTAGTCATAGTATAGTCTATAGTCTAGTCTATAGTCTAGTCTATAGTCTAGTCTATAGTCTAGTCTATAGTCTAGTCTATAGTCTAGTCTATAGTCTAGTCTATAGTCTAGTCTATAGTCTAGTCTATAGTCTAGTCTATAGTCTAGTCTATAGTCTAGTCTATAGTCTAGTCTATAGTCTAGTCTATAGTCTAGTATAGTCTAGTCTATAGTCTAGTCTATAGTCTAGTCTATAGTCTAGTCTATAGTCTAGTCTATAGTCTAGTCTATAGTCTAGTCTATAGTCTAGTCTATAGTCTAGTCTATAGTCTAGTCTATAGTCTAGTCTATAGTCTAGTCTATAGTCTAGTCTATAGTCTAGTCTATAGTCTTCTATAGTCTAGTCTATAGTCTAGTCTATAGTCTAGTCTATAGTCTAGTCTATAGTCTAGTCTATAGTCTAGTCTATAGTCTAGTCTATAGTCTAGTCTATAGGTCTAGTCTATAGTATAGTCTATAGTCTAGTCTAGTCTAGTCTATAGTCTATAGTCTATAGTCTAGTCTATAGTTCTAGTCTATAGTCTAGTCTATAGTCTAGTCTATAGTCTAGTCTATAGTCTAGTCTATAGTCTAGTCTATAGTCTAGTCTATAGTCTAGTCTATAGTCTAGTCTATAGTCTAGTCTATAGTCTAGTCTATAGTCTAGTCTATAGTCTAGTCATAGTCTAGTCTATAGTCTAGTCTATAGTCTAGTCTATAGTCTAGTCTATAGTCTAGTCTATAGTCTAGTCTATAGTCTAGTCTATAGTCTAGTCTATAGTCTAGTCTATAGTCTAGTCTATAGTCTAGGTCTATAGTCTAGTCTATAGTCTAGTCTATAGTCTAGTCTATAGTCTAGTCTATAGTCTAGTTATAGTCTAGTCTATAGTCTAGTCTATAGTCTAGTCTATAGTCTAGTCTATAGTCTAGTCTATAGTCTAGTCTATAGTCTAGTCTATAGTCTAGTCTATAGTCTAGTCTATAGTCTAGTCTATAGTCTAGTCTATAGTCTAGTCTATAGTCTAGTCTATAGTCTAGTCTATAGTCTAGTCTATAGTCTAGTCTATAGTCTAGTCTATAGTCTAGTCTATAGTCTAGTCTATAGTCTAGTCTATAGTCTAGTCTATAGTCTAGTCTATAGTCTAGTTTATAGTCTAGTCTATAGTCTAGTCTATAGTCTAGTCTATAGTCTAGTCCTATAGTCTAGTCTATAGTCTAGTCTATAGTCTAGTCTATAGTCTAGTCTATAGTCTAGTCTATAGTCTAGTCTATAGTCTAGTCTATAGTCTAGTCTATAGTCTAGTCTATAGTCTAGTCTATAGTCTAGCCTATATTCTAGTCTATAGTCTAGTCTATAGTCTAGTCTATAGTCTAGTCTATAGTCTAGTCTATAGTCTAGTCTATAGTCTAGTCTATAGTCAGTCTATAGTCTAGTCTATAGTCTAGTCTGTAGTCTAGTCTATAGTCTAGTCTATAGTCTAGTCTACAGTCTAGTCTACAGTCTAGTCTATAGTCTAGTCTATAGTCTAGTCTATAGTCTAGTCTATAGTCTAGTCTATAGTCTAGTATATAGTCTAGTCTATAGTCTACACTATAGTCTAGTCTATAGTCTAGTCTATAGTCTAGTCTATAGTCTAGTCTATAGTCTAGTCTATAGTCTAGTCTATAGTATAGTCTATAGTCTAGTCTATAGTCTATAGTCAAGTCTATAGTTTAGTCTATAGTCTAGTCTATAGTCTAGTCTATAGTCAAGTCTATAGTCTAGTCTATAGTTTAGTCTATAGTCTAGTCTATAGTCTAGTCTATAGTCTAGTCTATAGTCTAGTCTATAGTTTAGTCTATAGTCTAGTCTATAGTCTAGTCTATAGTCTAGTCTATAATCTAGTCTATAGTCTAGTCTATAGTCTAGTCGATAGTCTAGTCGATAGTCTAGTCTATAGTCTAGTCGGTAGTCTAGTCTACAGTCTAGTCTATAGTCTAGTCTATAGTCTAGTCTATAGTCTAGTCTATAGTCTAGTCTATAGTCTAGTTTATAGTCTAGTCTATAGTCTAGTCTATAGTCTAGTTTATAGTCTAGTCTATAGTCTAGTCTATAGTCTAGTCTATAGTCTAGTCTATAGTCTAGTCTATAGTCTAGTCTATAGTCTAGTCTATAGTATAGTCTATAGTCTAGTCTATAGTCTATAGTCAAGTCTATAGTTTAGTCTATAGTCTAGTCTATAGTCTAGTCTATAGTCAAGTCTATAGTCTAGTCTATAGTTTAGTCTATAGTCTAGTCTATAGTCTAGTCTATAGTCTAGTCTATAGTCTAGTCTATAGTCTAGTCTATAGTTTAGTCTATAATCTAGTCTATAGTCTAGTCTATAGTCTAGTCTATAGTCTAGTCTATAATCTAGTCTATAGTCTAGTCTATAGTCTAGTCGATAGTCTAGTCTATAGTCTAGTCGGTAGTCTAGTCTATAGTCTAGTCTGCAGTCTAGTCTATAGTCTAGTCTATAGTCTAGTCTATAGTCTAGTCTATAGTCTAGTCTATAGTCTAGTCTATAGTCTAGTCTATAGTCTAGTCTACAGTCTAGTCTATAGTCTAGTCTATAGTCTAGTCTATAGTCTAGTCTACGGTCTAGTCTATAGTCTAGTCTATAGTCTAGTCTATAGTCTAGTCTATAGTTTAGTCTATAGTCTAGTCTATAGTCTAGTCTATAGTCTAGTCTATAGTCTAGTCTATAGTTTAGTCTATAGTCTAGTCTATAGTCTAGTCTATAGTCTAGTCTATAGTCTAGTCTATAATCTAGTCTATAGTCTAGTCTATAGTCTAGTCGATAGTCTAGTCGATAGTCTAGTCTATAGTCTAGTCGGTAGTCTAGTCTATAGTCTAGTCGGTAGTCTAGTCTATAGTCTAGTCTGCAGTCTAGTCTATAGTCTAGTCTGCAGTCTAGTCTAGTCTATAGTCTAGTCTATAGCCTAGTCTATAGTCTAGTCTATAGTCTAGTCTATAGTCTAGTCTATAGTCTAGTCTATAGTATAATCTGTAATCTAGTCTACAGTCTAGTCTACAGTCTAGTCTACAGTCAAATCTAGTATCTAGTTTATAGACTATATACTAGACTATAGACTA
This sequence comes from Lucilia sericata, assembly GCF_015586225.1. Taxonomy (NCBI): domain Eukaryota; kingdom Metazoa; phylum Arthropoda; class Insecta; order Diptera; family Calliphoridae; genus Lucilia; species Lucilia sericata. The sequence continues at coordinate 104,021 of NW_023994768.1, forward strand.
GTCTATAGTCTAGTCTATAGTCTAGTCTATAGTCTAGTCTATAGTCTAGTCTATAGTCTATAAACTAGATACTAGATTTGATTTATTATTTCAAAATAGAGGACTTTTCAAATATATACAGTCCTCAAGGTTATTTAAGCCGATAACTGAAAGTTGACATTCATGTTATTACAAATTAATTTGATTAAGTTAAACTTTCAAGTGCAATCAGTGTTACTTTTTTTAAATAAAAATCCAAGAATTCAATGAATTTTCCATTTTCATTTATTAACAAAAATGTGTAAGACAAAATAGATACAAAACGAAAAACAACAGAATAACATGCGCATGATGAAAAAAAAATAGAAAAAAACAACGTCAATAATATTAATGTCAAAAAAATTGTAGACACAACGTAATATTTTGTTTTTCATGTTGTTTACATAAGAGAATCTTGTTCATTCATTCATTCATTCATTCATTCATTTATTTTCCTTTGTATTTGATTTCGATTTTTTGTTCGATTTGCCTCTATTATACAATAAAATACTGTTTGTAGAAGAAGAGACTGAGAAAAAGATATTGCAAAGAAGACGAAGATGAAAAACAACAAATAATATTGTTGTTTATGCTTAAATTCATCAACTGACAACTAAACAGTCACTAGCAATTGATTAACATTTAAATGATCGAACGTATAAATGAACGAACGACGAACGCCCACACATGTGAATAAAACAACAACAAGAAAATATTCATTTAAACATAATAAAATTTAGATTTAGCCTTTTTTTTTTTGCTTTTGGTTTTGTTTTTATTTCTTTTATAACGTGTATTCATCATCATTTTATGAATTGAAAACAACTGGTTTTTTTATTATTGTTATAGTTTTTTTCGGATATCATTTTGTGAATTAAAACATTAACGGATATTAACAACAACAACAAATAATGACAGTAATAACATCTACAGCAACACAAATATATAGATTACAAAATCTATATAGAGAAAAAGATTCCAAATCTGATTTTATTATTTTTGTTTATGTAGTGGTAGAATTAATGTTAACTAGAATTTAAATAATAATAACAACAACATTACCATTAAATAAGAGTAATATAATATAAAAAATTGAGTAATAAAACTATCGTCATTTGGGAAGTAAAATACAACAAAAATCAAAACATCTAACTGGTTATGAAATCTTTACATCCAGGGCTGGGGGACTATAATTACATTTAATTGTATTGAATTTTCAATTGGAGGTTTTGCTTTTATTAAGGAACTATAAAATTTAATTCAATTGTTTGTTTGTAAAATGGAAAATTACAGAAAATTATTACAAAGGAAATACTTAAAGCTTGTTTAAAAAAGAGTTATGAAAATTATGCATAATTATCTATGTAATAAGTTTTTATAGGATTAAACATTTAGGGCGATACAATAAATATCCGAATGAATCTTTTTCTATATTTGTAATTTATGAAAAGTCGACTTTCCGATTTTTTGTAATTTATATAAAACGTTGAGAAATCGATCAAGTCCATAGACTAGACTATAGACTAGATCATAGACTAGACTATAGACTAGACTATAGACTAGACTATAAACTAGACTATAGACTAGACTATAGACTAGACTATAGACTAGACTATAGACTAGACTATAGACTAGACTATAGACTAGACTATAGACTAGACTATAGACTAGACTATAGACTAGACTATAGACTAGACTATAGACTAGACTATAGACTAGACTATAGACTAGACTATAGACTAGACTAGACTATATAGACTAGACTATAGACTAGACTATAGACTAGACTATAGACTAGACTATAGACTAGACTATAGACTAGACTATAGACTAGACTATAGACTAGACTATAGACTAGACTATAGACTAGACTATAGACTAGACTATAGACTAGACTATAGACTAGATAGACTAGACTATCGACTAGACTATCGACTAGACTATAGACTAGACTATAGACTAGACTATCGACTAGACTATAGACTAGACTATAGACTAGACTATAGACTAGACTATAGACTAGACTATAGACTAGACTATAGACTAGACTATAGACTAGACTATAGACGACTATAGACTAGACTAGATATAGAGACTATATAGACTAGACTATAGACTAGACTATAGACTAGACTATATAGACTAGACTATATGACTAGACTATATAGACTAGACTATATAGACTAGACTATAGACTAGACTATAGACTAGACTATAGACTAGACTATAGACTAGACTATAGACTAGACTATAGACTAGACTATAGACTAGACTATAGATAGACTATAGACTAGACTATAGACTAGACTATAGACTAGACTATAGACTAGACTATAGACTAGACTATAGACTAGACTATAGACTAGACTAGACTAGACTATAGACTAGACTATAGACTAGACTATAGACTAGACTATAGACTAGACTATAGACTAGACTATAGACTAGACTATAGACTAGACTATAGACTAGACTATAGACTAGACTATAGACTAGACTATAGACTAGACTATAGACTAGACTATAGACTAGACTATAGACTAGACTATAGACTAGACTATAGACTAGACTATAGACTAGACTATAGACTAGACTATAGACTAGACTATAGACTAGACTATAGATAGACTATAGACTAGACTATAGACTAGACTATAGACTAGACTAGACTCTATAGACTAGACTATAGACTAGACTATAGACTAGACTATAGACTAGACTATAGACTAGACTATAGACTAGACTATAGACTAGACTATAGACTAGACTATAGACTAGACTATAGACTAGACTATAGACTAGACTATACTATAGACTAGACTATAGACTAGGACTATAGGACTAGACTATAGACTAGACTATAGACTAGACTATAGAATAGACTATAGACTAGGACTATAGACTAGACTATAGACTAGACGTATAGACTAGACTATAGACTAGACTATAGACTAGACTATGACTAGACAAGACTAGACTATAGACTAGACTATAGACTTAGAATATAGACTTAGGACTATAGACTAGACTATAGACTAGACTCTAGACTCGGGACTATAGACTAGACTATAGGACTAGACTTCTTAGACTAGGACTATAGGACTAGACTATAGACTAGACTATAGACTAGACTAATAGACTCGGACTATAGACTTAGACTATTAGACTAGACTATAGACTAGACTATAGACTAGACTATAGACTAGACTATAGACTAGACTAGACTTAATAGAATAGACTAGACTTATAGACTAGACTATAGACCTTAGACTATAGACTAGACTATAGACTAGACTTATTTAGACTAGACTATGACTAGGACTATAGACTAGATATAGACTAGACTATATGACTAGACTATAGACTAGACTAGACTATAGACTAGACTATAGACTAGACTATAGACTAGACTATAGACTAGCCTATAGACTAGACTATAGACTAGACTATAGACTAGACTATAGACTAGACTATAGACTAGACTATAGACTAGACTATAGACTAGACTATAGACTAGACTATAGACTAGACTATAGACTAGACTATAGACTAGACTATAGACTAGACTATAGACTATAGACTAGACTATAGACTAGACTATAGACTAGACTATAGACTAGACTATAGACTAGACTAGACTATAGACTATAGACTAGACTAGACTAGACTAGACTATAGACTAGACTAGACTATAGACTAGACAATAGACTAGACTAGACTATAGACTAGCTATAGACTATAGACTAGACTAGACTAGACTATAGACTAGACTATAGACTAGACTATAGACTAGACTAGACTATAGACTAGACTAGACTATAGACTAGACTATAGACTAGACTATAGACTATAGACTAGACTATAGACTAGACTATAGACTAGACTATAGACTAGATAGACTAGACTATTGACTAGACTATAGACTAGACTATAGACTAGACTATAGACTAGACTATAGACTAGACTATAGACTAGACTATAGACTAGACTATAGACTAGACTATAGAGACTATAGACTAGACTATAGACTAGACTATAGACTAGACTATAGACTAGACTATAGACTAGACTATAGACTAGACTATAGACTAGACTATAGACTAGACTATAGACTAGACTATAGACTAGACTATAGACTAGACTATAGACTAGACTATAGACTAGACTATAGACTAGACTATAGACTAGACTAGACTAGACTATAGACTAGACTATAGACTACTATAGACTAGACTATAGACTAGACTATAGACTAGACTATAGGCTAGACTATAGACTAGACTATAGCTAGACTATAGACTAGACTATAGACTAGACTATAGACTAGACTATAGACTAGACTATAGACTAGACTATAGACTAGACTATAGACTAGATAGACTAGACTATAGACTAGACTATAGACCAGACTATAGACTAGACTATAGACTAGACTATAGACTAGACTATAGACTCGAACTATAGACTAGACTATAGGCTGACTACTAGACTAGACTATAGACTAACTATAGACTAGGACTATAGACTAGACTATAGAATAACTATAGACTAGACTATAGACTAGACTATAGACTAGACTATAGCCTAGACTATAGACTAGAACTATAGACTAGGACTATAGACTAGACTATAGACTAGACTATAGACTAGACATAGACTAGACTGTAGACTAGACTGTAGACTAGACTGTAGGACTAGAGTATAGACTAGACTGTAGACTAGACTGTAGACTAGACAATGACTAGACAATAGACTAGACTATAGACCAGACTATAGACCTAGACTATACACTAGACTATAGACTATACTATAACTAAACTATACCATAGACTAAACTATAGACTTGACTAGACTTTAGTTCAACATTCCCTTTTGTACCAAACATATGGAAAAATCTTTAGTATACTTCCCTTTATAGTCATGTAGCATTCAAAAACCGCTAAATTGACAACTCTCTTACTAAAAACAAGATGGACTAAAAAGGAAAGAGAGAAAAAATGCTTGCAAGAGTGAGAAATGCATAAATAATTACAATAAAAACAACCAACAAAATAAAATATTATGTGGGCGAGAATCGAATTCATTGAAGGAAATCAAAAAAATACATTTTAGTGGGAATATTTTTGTTGTTGCTGTTGTTTACCTGTTAATTTTATAACCAAATAAAGGTGTCACACACGTCAATACGTAGAATACGGTCAGTAATTTAAATAAAAAAGGTGATTTTTTTCTAAAACGTATTTCTCCATTTAATAGTGAATCGTAGACCAACGTCATTTTATTTCAATTTTATACCAAGTTGGGTTTCTTTTTTCAAAAAGAAAAAAACAAGTTCGTTTTTATTTTAAATACCTATAAAAAGTGAAAAACTTGATTTGTTTCAGTTTTATTTTAATTGTTGTTGTTTTTGTAGTTGTTTAATTTTTATGTATATTTCTTCTAATTTCCATAATTGCACTAGTCTAGTTGACTGTCTGTCTGGCAGTTTGCTATAAATGCATGAGTGTTTGTATGTGTGTCTGTCTGACTGACTGACTGCTTGTCTTTGTTTGGCGGTTTTGCACTCATGTTGTTGTTGTTTGGTTAGTGTATTTGTTTGTGTTTGTTTAAATGTAAATTTTTTTCAAAATCTAGACATTATGCCTGCACCATACAACAGCAATTGAGTGAGAAAGACACTTCTACTTCCCGCTTGCCCTCTTATTGGTGCTAAAATGTCTGGTGGCAAAAATTGTTGACTAAAAACGAAATTAAATAAGAATTTTAAAATAAAAATAATAAAATAAAATGAAACAAAATGAAATAAATGCACGCAATAACTAATTACAGCTGTTGTTGTATTTTGTTTTTGTTTTTTTTCTTTTAACACAACAGCGTAAAAATGACAGACAAGCTGACTATAATACATCATAAACATATTTATATTGTAGTTGTTGCTGTTATCGTTTGTTTTTAATAATTTCTTTTCTTATATTTTATTTATAAATAAAAAGTACACAAAATGCATACAATATTTCATTTATATTCAACACTTCCCCCTCTTCACACACCCCTTTAGTTCAAACACATGTTATAAAATTGTCTGTATATGACAACTGCACGTGTGAATGTTTGTTTTTTCTTTGTTTTTTTCTTATTTTGACATAAAATAGAAAATGTTAAATAAAGAAAAGAAACATTGATATGATTATTATGTTATGACTCTGACTTGTCTGGTAATACTTTGCACTATGGCTTTATAAATAGTATTTCTTCTTTCTTAACAATAATTTATTATTTAACATTTAAAACAAACAAAGTTTAAAATGTTTAATTATGGGATTTCCCCACAATAAAGACAAACAAACACAAATGATAAAAGGTTAAAGAGCCGTTAAACTTGTTGCTGATTAATTTGACAAATGAGCGATTAAAATCTGGATTATTTAATTAAATATGAAACAAGAATGAAAATAGAGTTAACATTAAACTTTTAAAGAAATTCTAGAAAATTTTATGAAAATAAAGAAATTAAAACATTTCTACAATTTTTTTGCACTTATTCTTAAGAAAAAAACTTTTCGAAATTTGCTTGAAAATGTAGAACTTTATGAATTTTTTAAATAAAATTTAAAAATTTAGTCTATAGTATAGTCTATAGTATAGTCTATGGTCTAGTCTATAGTCTAGTCTATAGTCTAGTCTATAGTTTAGTCTATGGTCTAGTCTGTAGTCTAGTCTATAGTCTAGTCCATAGTCTAGTCTATAGTCTAGTCTATAGTCTAGTCTATAGTCTAGTCTATAGTCTAGTCTATAGTCTAGTCTATAGTCTAGTCTATAGTCTAGTCTATAGTCTAGTCTATAGTCTAGTCTATAGTCTAGTCTATAGTCTAGTCTATAGTCTAGTCTATAGTCTAGTCTATAGTCTAGTCTATAGTCTAGTCTATAGTCTAGTCTATAGTCTAGTCTATAGTCTAGTCTATAGTCTAGTCTATAGTCTAGTCTAGTCTATAGTCTAGTCTATAGTCTAGTCTATAGTCTAGTCTATAGTCTAGTCTATAGTCTAGTCTATAGTCTAGTCTATAGTCTAGTCTATAGTCTAGTCTATAGTCTAGTCTATAGTCTAGTCTAGTCTAGTCTATAGTCTAGTCTATAGTCTAGTCTATAGTCTAGTCTATAGTCTAGTCTATAGTCTAGTCTATAGTCTAGTCTATAGTCTAGTCTATAGTCTAGTCTATAGTCTAGTCTATAGTCTAGTCTATAGTCTAGTCTATAGTCTAGTCTATAGTCTAGTCTATAGTCTAGTCTATAGTCTAGTCTATAGTCTAGTCTATAGTCTAGTCTATAGTCTAGTCTATAGTCTAGTCTATAGTCTAGTCTATAGTCTAGTCTATAGTCTAGTCTATAGTCTAGTCTATAGTCTAGTCTATAGTCTAGTCTATAGTCTAGTCTATAGTCTAGTCTAGTCTAGTCTATAGTCTAGTCTAGTCTATAGTCTAGTCTATAGTCTAGTCTATAGTCTAGTCTATAGTCTAGTCTATAGTCTAGTCTATAGTCAAGTCTATAGTCTAGTCTATAGTCTAGTCTATAGTCTAGTCTATGGTCTAGTCTATAGTCTAGTCTATAGTCTAGTCTATAGTCTAGTCTATAGTCTAGTCTATAGTCTAGTCTATAGTCTAGTCTATAGTCTAGTCTATAGCCTAGTCTATAGCCTATAGTCTAGTCTATAGTCTAGTCTATAGTCTAGTCTGTAGTCTAGTCTATAGTCTAGTATATAGTCTAGTCTATAGTCTAGTCTATAGTCTAGTCTATAGTCTAGTCTATAGTCTAGTATATAGTCTAGTCTATAGTCTAGTCTATAGTCTAGTCTATAGTCTAGTCTATAGTCTAGTCTATAGTCTAGTCTATAATCTAGTCTATAGTCTTGCTTATCCCTCTTCATTTTCTACGTTTTACTCTAACACATGATATATTTTTAAAAAACTTTTTTAGTGATTTTCTAAAATTAATTAAATTCAATTTAATTTGTTTTCAAAAATTCATAATTTTTGTTTCAAACTATATTTCCTACACTAAATATTAATAATTGTTTTTGATTTTTTCTTTATTTTTCAATTAATCACTTGATTTTTGTTTTACCACTCACTATTGAGTTCTTCTAGTACACTCGATATGATAAGAATGAACATAAAAAACAAAAATAAAAACAAATAAATAAAAAAAAACATCAAAATAATAATCATACAACACTTGTTAAATTTATAAATGAAATATTACGTATGTATTTCTTAACGATTTTAAATAGAACAAAAACAAAATCATAAAAAAAACTTAAATATAGAATTTATAGCCAAAGACATACAGACGACAGGTATTAATGAAATGAATTTTCAGCACAAACATCTGCACCAGGAAAGTCTTTTAATGTTTTAAGATTTCTATAATACAAATAATATAGTCAGACGATTTTGATTTTGAAAAAATAATGAATGTATGTGTTATAAATAATTCAGAGGGAAAATTAGAAAAATCATTAATTTAGAGGATTTTTAAGCAGTTTTAATGAAAATTATCATGATTTGAACGTTAAAAGTGCTTATCGGTTTAATGGTTTTGTTGTGGGGAACTACAATTTCAATGCTGCACTATCTATCTCAGGGCTATCTGATTGATTTTTGTTATTTAGTTTGTTTTTAAAAAAGGTAATCGAAAATCATTTGATCGTAAAATAAACGTAATAAAAATAAGAAACTTTTTTTAATTGTTTTACTTTATGTATATTGTTATGTTAGTAGCAGTACAGTGATGGAGAAAAGTTTGCGTGTGGTTTCTTGTTTTTAACAACTTCTAATGAAATTGTTCATGAATAGATTCAATCCGTTTTCAGAAATGTCAAAGTTATCGGATTCTCGAAGCCATATATGGACTAGTTTATTGGACTAGGCTATTGACTAGTTTATGGACTAGTCTATGGACCAGTCTATGGACTAATATATTGACTAGTGGACTATGGACTAGTCTATTGATTAATATATGCACTAGTCTATTGAATAGTCTATGGACTAGTCTATTGACTAGTATATTGACTAATCTATGGACTAGTCAACTGACTAGTCTATGGACAAGTCTATTGACCAGTCTCCTGACTAGTCTATTGACTAGTCTAAAGACTAGGGACTAGTGAATAGAGTAGTCTATTGACTAGTCTATGAATTAGTCTATTTACTAGTCTAATGACTAGTCTAAGAATTATTCTATTTACTAGTCTATTGACTAGTCTAAGGACAAGTCTATTGACTAGTCTTTAGATTAGTCTATGGACTAGTCTAAAGACTAGGGACTAGTGAATAGACTAGTCCACAGAGTAGTCTATTGACTAGTCTATGCATTAGTCTATTTACTAGTCTATTGACTAGTCTACTGACGAGTCTATGGACTAGTCTATGTGCTAATCTATGGACTAGTCTAGGGACTAGTCTATGGGCTAATCTAGGAACTAGTCTGTGGGCTAATCTAGAAACTAGTCTATGGGCTACTAGTCTATTGTCTAGTCTAGGGACTAGTCTTCTATTGACTAGTCTAGGGGCTAGTCTATTGACTAGTCCATTGGTTAGTCTAATGACTAGTCTAAGAATTAGTCTATTTACTAGTCTATTGACTAGTCTATGGATAAGTCTATTGACTAGTCTATTGAATAGTCTATGGACTAGTCTATGGACTAGTCTATTGACTAGTATATTGACTAATCTATGGAATAGTCCACTGACTAGTCTATGGAGTCTAGCCTATTGACTAGTCTATGGACAAGTCTATTGACTAGTCTCCTGACTGACCTATTAACTAGTCTTTAGATTAGTCTATGGACTAGACTATTGACTAGTCTATGTACTAGTCTAAATACTAGGGACTAATGAATAGACTAGTCCATAGAGTAGTCTATTGACTAGTCTATGAATTAGTCTATTTACTAGACTATTGACTATGTCTATGGACTAGTCAAGGGACTAGTCTAGGGACTAGTCTATGGGCTAATCTAGTGACTAGTCTATGGGTTACTCTATTGACTAGTCTATTGTCTAGTCTAGGGACAAGTCTTCTATGGACTAGTCTTTTGACTAGTCTATGGACTAGTCTATGGATAGGTTATGGACTAGTCTATTGACTCATAACATTAGAAAAATTGTACTTAAGTATTCAAATAATTTTACCTTGTTCCTAATTCGATTTTCTACATATTATTTTTCACTTTTTTTCTTATTTTAAACAAACTATATTTCAATGAAATCCTATATGTTATGAGGCCCTTGTTAGATTTGTTCTAATACAAAACCTTGTAACATAAATTTAACATAGATCTTTTTTGCAATTTTCTTTTGTTTATATAAAATATGTAAAATAATTCTCTCATAAATAAAATAAAATAACACTAATTCCTTTTGATGGTCATATTTTTTGTATTCTCTTTTTTTTAGTTTTGAACAATAAATTATAGTGGCTGACCAAATAATAACAAAAAAAGTAAGTATGCAAAACAAAAACATAATTGGTTTTAGGTTTGTTTTTTCGAAATCTTTGTAGAAAAACCCCAAAGCCCAAACCAAAGTGTACTTCTCATATTTCATCAACAGCAAAACCAATGTTGTCTTATAATTGCATTATTAGTAATTACAGCTTATTATGAATGGTGGACAAAATAAATTTATGTTTTTCTATTTTGTAAAATAGAATAAGGTCTAATTTTGCAAGTAGGGTGGTTCAAATTAATCAGACTAATCTGTGGAATAGAAAATAGTTTTATCCATCGAGCCTATAGTTTAGCCCATAGACTACTTCACAGATCAATTGGTCCATAAATAATATGTGGTCAACACACCTACCATCAGATTAGTCAATAGAATAGCCTATAGCCTAATCAACAGATCATTTAAAAGACTAGTTTAGTCCACAGTCTAATCACTAAAAAAAGACAATTAATAAACCAGGCAGTAGACTAGTTCAAAGACTAGTCCAAAGGCTAGTCAATATATCTGTCCACAGGCTAATCAATAGAAAAATCAATTGACTAGTCTATAGTCTAGTCAACTGACTTGTCCATAGTCTTGTAAACAGTATAGTTCAAAGTTCAATCTATAGTCTAATCACTAATCAATAGTCAATTGCCCAATCAATAGACTAGGACCATAGACTAGTACGTAAACTAGACCATGTACGAGTCCACAGGCTAATAAGTATACTAGTCCACACGCTAGTCAAAAGGATAGTCAACGGACTAGTTCACAAGCTAGTCAAAAGACTTATCTATAGACTAGTCAACAGTCTAGGACATAGTATAGTCTATACAGACAGTCAATAAACCAGCAGTAGTAGTCCAAAGACTAGTCAATAGACAAGTCCATAGACTATTCAATAGACTAATCCATAGACTAGTCCGTAATGAATAGGCTAATACATAGAATAGTCCATTGACTAGTCAATAGCCAAGTCAGTAGACTAGTCCATATACAAGTTCACAGGCTAATCAATAGACCATTTCATCAGTCTTCAGTCGAAAGACTAGTCCATGGACTAACCAAGACTCTAGTCACTACAATAATAAAAATAAGTAGTCGAAACTAATACATAGTTTATGTCCGAGGCCAGTATTCTGTTTGGAGATATCTATACAAAATTAAACAAACGGATTCAGACGGATGTAAATCATGCAGAAAAGACAATTAAACTCTTTCCATGTTATTACTAAATCTAAATATCTTAGCAACAATATAATTCTAAATATTACATTCTTCAGAAATTATGTTTGAAAAGAAACCAGGTCCGAAAAAAGTGACTTTTTCGGAACATTGGACGATACCTTCATACAGCACTATATAAGGTTTTTTTCCAACAACATATGTATTTCTTTGGAACATTCTGAGAGGAAAAGTAAACTCTGGAACACTTTCTTTATCATTCCCATTGGTCGAAATTACATCCATATATCTTGCGAACAATGTCATTCCAGATACCTTAGGAAAACTGTTTCCAAAATTGTAAGGAGCTACGTGCGGAAACGATGAGTGATAATACTTTCAAAGAGCATAAGGGTTTTCCCAATAATATTTATCATGTAAAAAAGCACACAACAGACCCTATAGTGACCTAGTTGTATTTCTTCGGATCTCATGCAGTATATAGCCTCCTTTCAACATAACCTTATGGCTGAGAGTTATTTTCATATTCCGACTGACAATAGTATATATATAGGCTTCCCAGGCTAGTCAATAACTAGAGTGAAGGCATGTCTTTGGATTCTTTATTGACTTGTTCTTTGACTAGCCTATTGTGTCTTGACTAATCCTTTAACGTTCCTATAAACAAATCTATAGATAATTCTACTAACTAGTTAATGGTAGAGTCAGTAAACTATTGCCTTAGCTACTAAGGTTAAATTAGATTTATTTGGCAGACGCCTGAGGCAAAGCTCACTTGAGTCGAGATAGATCACGTTGTGTTACCATGTCATTAACACTTTACCAATTGTCCTTGTCTATGAGGTTTCTGAGATGGAATCTTGACAGGTTTATGGCAAAGTTTGTCTGTGTCATGTCCATCCTAGTCCAAATTTTTCTGGCTATCAAGCAGATGGTTTCATTTTCACATCTTCTGTTAGCAATCAATTGCAGTTTGTCTGTTTTCCTTTGCCGTAACTCAATCTAGTGCGTCAGTATGTTTAATACCTTCTATGTCCCGGAATTCATACCAGGGGTAAACGATGAATATCTCGCTATCTCTTCTAGAGACGTACGGCATTCTTGGACAACTTTCGAAGTGGTATACACTACTAAACTACTGCTCAATAATAGTTAAATCTTGGACCTTAAAAATGATCGGGAAATTGAAATATATTTGAGTAATTTTTGCAAATATTGGATGTAAAGCTCGATTACCTTTCATCCAATATATAGTATTGAAAAAAAAGCTTGATTTTGAACACTTTGAATGTAAAAAGTTTAAGTGAAATCAAAATTGAATATAAAACTTACAGAATTTTATTTGCAGGAACTATGATATATTGTAATCCTTTAAAATCCTCTAGGAAGATCCAATATTAAAGTAAAATTCCAACACAAATGGAAAATATTTAAATTAAACTTAACTTTTTAAGATTTTTCTTTAAATTCATAAATATCAATAACAATTCTTTCTTTATAATAACTCACTATTCCACTAGTTTTGAAGCAAATCTGTTTTTATACCAAACACTATTTAAACAATACAATCATTATAAAAAATTACTTTTTTAAAACAATTCATTTAATTATTTTAGTTTTTTAATTATTCCTTTTTTTATTACAATTGTTTTCTTTTACACACGTTTAATTTTTTCTACAAATTGCATTTTAATTTTCAAAACGTATTTTAAACTTAAAACATACAACCAAGAATTCTTATACGAAATTAAACGTATTTTAAAGGTGTAAAAATTAAATTGAAACCGAAGGTACCCGGGGAACGTCAACCACAAACGTTGTTGCTTAATGAAAATAAACGCGCCAACTGTTTTTGGTCAAAGTGTTAAATTTACGTTCAAGTCAAAAAAAGAGAAAAACACGACACACACACACACGGAGAGAGAGAGAGAATAAATCTAAAAGAAATGAAAAACAAAAACAACAAATCACCAGAATAAGACAACAAAAAAAGAATCAAAGGCAAACAACATAAAAATATTGTTGTACGAAACACACACAGCAAAGTAAAAGCAAAAACACAAAAAGCAACAATAACAACAAAAACATTTGACAAGAAGAGAAAAACCCTTTTCTTCAGTTAAATATGTATGTTTTTATTGCTTTTTTGCATCACATGTACTTTGAGGCACAATCAAACATCACAACACCAACACTGACAGACGATGTTTCGACTGACTGACTGAATGACACCGACACATCGACACCAACCAACAACGTTCAAACAACAGCACAATACCAGTCCAACACTCCACAGCGCAAACACCGAGATCAAACAAACAAACAAACGAACAGCAACAATTCTTCACCAACAACAACAGCAACATCTGAGAATAACACCAGGCAAACAGCAATAAGAATGAAAAATGTATGACTTGTGTTTTTTCTTTGTTTTGTATTGTTTTTGTTTTTCTTATTTCAGTTTTATTTGTATGACACCCTATGTGGTAGGGGTCAGGTGTTATGACAATTGTTAAAAGATTGGTGACACAAAAGGTTTATATGCTAAATCAAAGACTATCAGATTTGTAAACAGGATTTTGTTCAAAGAAAACAAATAATCTTTATATTCAAAGACTAATGCCTAGATTTAAGAAAGAACTCCCAAGAGTAATTTTGGTGGTAGTTCCTTTTGTGTTTAATGTAGCAATTCAGCCTTTTGAGTTTTGAGAAATCGACATTGGAAAAGAAGAGATTGGAATACGGTCCCTTAAAATTTCTAAACTAAGAGACCGCAGGACCCTCTCCCAAATCTGTTAACGTCATGAGGTTGGCGTCATGATCTTCAAACAAAGCAACTATCTTACTGCTAAATGCTTCGAAATCGATTGGGAACATGAATCCGAGTTTCGTGACCAATACGGGGTAATCGTGCAAATCAGACATTTAACTGAAAAAAAAATAGTTTTAACTAAGAATGTACTGTTCGTCCATCTTTCTTTTTAGATTACAATCAAAGCTGGTTTTGCACAGGAAAGTGCAACTGCTGGCAAGTCTAGAGACTTCGGCAAAGAATCCAAACATCCGAAAATGATAGTCATTTCCACTAATGTATATCAACCTTGTGGGCTCTTATACCTCTTGTACTTTTTGTAAACGAAAGCGAAGATAGTCTTTACTTTACTGTCCCCATGTCATCTAAAACAAAAAAAGAACTTAAGCGGAAAGGTTCATTCCCGCGTATTGACTTCTTTTGACTAGTTTTCTCACTATCTCTTTGTAATCTATGGTGATGAAGATCGACTTTCTCCTAGGACAAGCACATGTTAAAGTAGCTAGCCAAGAAAAAATTTTACCACCTGGACGAAGGAATTAAACCTAACCCTTGGCATCGTTGTCGATGGAGTCCAAATTCAGACCGTGCACCACCCAAAAATCGTGGAGGTCACATTTTATAGATGCCAAAATGCCGCCCTAAGGACTGTAACGGGCTGCCTACCAATTACCTCGGAACATCACCTGCGTGAGGAAACGAAAGTCATTCCAGTTAAGGAACTCAATGTCATGTTGACTAAACAGTTCCTCCTGGGATGTCATCGGAGGAGTCATTCCAACTTTAACATCACACAGTTGGATGCTCCCCCGAGGCATGTCAGGAAGGATCTTCGTATATACGAGGAAAACATATGCAGGTATGTGCAGGATCCACTGGATCAGTCCTCGTATACGCCAGCTTTGAACAACAGAGAGAAATCGAAACAGGTCGAATCCCAAGTGGTTTTTACCACATCATTCTGTAAGACAGCTCAAAAAAGAATTGGAATTGTTCTATATAATAATGGAAAACGGTAGTTAATACAGAGGTAACGAATCCAGATTTCTTAGAACAAAGATTAGAGCACTACGGTGTATAAGAAAGGGAATATTCACAGATATTTAGGAAAATTACATCTCCTAATTACTGTAACTTAGAACTACAACTTAGAGAAACTCAAAGTGGACAAGGCTTTGTAAAGCTTACAACCAATTCAATCTGAAACCCAATTTCTTGAGCTTTGAAGACCGAAACCTGATAGTTTTCGTTGCTCGAGAAACGTACAGACAGGATACAAGAAACTGATTTGGGAATATTGCTCCCAATCGACCGGGGTCATGTCTATAAGTTAGTACCCAAACAAGGAACAAACATCCGGAACTTTTAAATTCTAGTTCAGTTTGATCTAGCAATATTCTTTCACAAAATTTTCATAGACATCTATTATCTAGGGTTCTTTTGCATGGATACCTATGATATTTTCCATGTTCATTTGTTTCAAAAAGAGTGTCCGATTATATACCGAACCGTTCGTCTTAATTTGTATTGACAACATATATCAGTCTAAATATAATCACAAAACATTATGGTTTATGGTCATGAACTATAAGTCCTGCACGTAACCATATTCTCCATATTTAGTTCTGCAAAATTGCCAGCTTCCGTGCATGGAAAGGAGCCAACTATCATAAAATTTCATGGACAACGATGATGTTTTCCATATTGATTTGTTACAAGAATGTGTACCGAACTGCACGTCCTGATTTGACAACCAAACATTATGGTTTAGGTCCAAGTTTCAATCAAAAATACCTATTTGTTGTATTGATTTGGCTTCTTTCGCAAAATTTTATACTCAGGGATGTTTTGCGTGTTAATTTGACGCAAGAGTGTTGCCAAATTTTGTACCGAACTGGACGTCATGATTTGACAACAAAACATTAAGAAGGCAGGTCCATGTTTTGATCAAAAGTTCGTCAAATTTAAGTATGTATTGCATTGGCTCGGCTTAAGAGTGTTATTTCAATGTTAACCGAACCGGTAATTGGTTAGTTTTGAACTCCTGGGCCAATTGATACGTTTCAAAGCAAAATTCTCCAAATTTAAAACTGCAAAAATCCGTACACAAATAGAAGTTAACTGTTAAGCTAGATCGGGTAGAATATCCCAAAACAACATGATTGTCAACGACCGTCCACAAAAGAAGGAAAATCCCTGCTCCCCATCTTTGTTTACATTCTCTTTTAGGAGCATTTGCTCTAATTACAGCCGGAAATATAATTCTAACATTTATAACCTTAAATAACAGATTTTAACGATATTGACCTGCGGTAGGGCGCTCTTAAAAATGGTCAATAACTATTGCACGTTACTACTTTTTTTTAAAAAACGAAACGAAAAAAATATTAAATCAAATGTATCTAACAACAACAAAAGTATGTACTCGTATATGATTTCTACAATCATATCAAAGACTTCAATCCCGTAACAATAACAACAACAGTACAAAACATTTCTACATGTTCCTACGTTCATATGCAGCAATTGAAGAAGAAAAGAAAAAATAATATATAGAAAAAAAAAAAAACAACTGAAAGAAGAAGAAAATATAAACGAAAAAACAACAATAACAAAACATATCTTTTAAAGAAATCAAGATTAATGTTTTAACTTCAACTGCGAAACACACTCAAAGCCCAAATACAGAGACAGTCAGTCTAACAGACAGCCGGCCAATCGGCCAAACAAACAACGAGTCTGACATCCAGAGAAACAACATAAGAAGAACCATTCGAACGAAATTGTAGCAAGAAAAACAAAACAAAAAAACAGTAGAGGAAATTCAATGCTAAACAGCAACAACAAACTTGGGTAATAAAAACAAAATCCAACAGAGTATCAAGAACAGAAACAGCAACTGAAGAGGGACAGGAGAAAAAACAACAATTTAGAAAAAAATTAAAAAAAAAAAAAGAATTCTTTTCTTCACACCTCAAGTGATGGTTTAAATGAAATAACAACAGCAGTAACAATATACAAAAAACGTACAGGAGACAAACAACAACAACAACAAACGAAAAAGGTATAAAATATCTTTAAAGAATAAAAATCTGAAATGCTGTGTGTGCAGGAATAAACCTACTACAGTATCTACACAAGGAATTATGACCAAAGGTATCATTCCTTAAGGAAGAGTTACGAATAAATAAAATTTTCGTTTATACTTTCTCTTCTTTATAATTTCCCCCTTAATTTGGAACCTAATGACGGCGATATTTCATACCTCCCGTCCGGTATAATAGAGAACCAGAAGGCAGTCAAGTTATCGGACCCAGAAAACAATGGGATTCGATTGAAAATGAAATAAAACATTCATGATGGGTCGGGGTTCCATATTTAAGTTCTCGGTCGCCTGTCAGATAGATACTTTAAAGGACATCCAGTTTTTAATGCCTTTCCCCTATATTGTCTAACATCATAGTTTCCTTATTTCTAGGTTTAAAAGTGATCAACCAACTGAATCCCTTCAAGGAACAAATAGGCGCTACTAGAGGTTCACATTTAGCTTGAGAGCATGAACTACATTATCCCTTGTCATAAACTGTTACTCTGAAAGAATATCTACTGAAATTCTTATGGCAGCGAGACTTAGACATCAACAGGTTCTTCGACTAAAGTCCAACTTACGCACATTCTTCAGCAAAAGTTTATCCAATGGACAACAGGTTTCAAGGATGCAAGGATAGACCTTTAGTCTGCATGAGATAAATATATAAAGCTCAGATTGTAACTCTCTATCCGAGTGGTAGCCTGCCTTAATGACCTTATCTCATGGTGGCCATTTGCATCCACTGGGTAGACAAGATACGGTCCAAAACTCGGCACTGAATGACTTCAAAGATGAATAATCAGGTACTCGAGCTATCTAATTGCTTGAATTTACTGAATGACAGATATACATACATGAGACAAATTCCAATGTCCAGGAGACAATTGCTTAGTTAAATCAATAGAGAGAGGTTTTCTCAAACCCCAACAATCGCATCTGAAGCGCAAAGTCAGAACTCCAACGTGGTTGCGATGCCATAGCAACCTCATCCAATCCAATGATTCACTTAAGCAGATTTCTCAACCTTATAAAGATTTCGTTGCAACACCAAGAGTCATATTTGGTGGATCGAAGTATGGATCCATTTTAATTAACAAGATTTCTTTCCTTTAAAACTAGGAACTGCTTTGCGCAAAGTCAGACATGTATAGAGTAAACTCCACTCATGAAGGAAAACACAAAGATAATGGATCATCAATCAAGGGCCACTGATCCGTCATATCATCCAACATCAAACTTCAAACTTCATCCCTCCTTTTTCTTCAGTTACTCCAATCATCCTACCTTCATCCAACTTCAATACCCAATCTTTGTATTATCAGCTCATTTTATTCTATTTTATTATACTTTTAACATTCTTTTCCCGCGATTTTGGGTTAATGCCACAGACCCTTCGAGTACCCTGAAGGAACCTCAACAGTTGCCCAGAACAAGACAAAGTCCGGCGAGAAACTGACGCCCGTATTACCACAATATGAGGTTCTCTTATCAAACACTGAGTCTAAAGACTCCCACTAATGACTGCAGCTTCTAGTTCCGACAAACTTGAGGTATTTGTAGCTCCACTTTACCTCCAGGATTGCAATAACACCAAGATAAAGGGACGGTTGACAGTCAGTCATCCGAATATATTGATTCTGCCATAAATTAGACATATTCTCTGATTGTTAACGGCACCGGTCCTAGCGGTCATTATTTTGGATATTATCTGGGACATTATCGGCATTCAACACAATTCTCGATCAAAACTTCACAATTGATTTGACAGAAGGATTGTGTGATTATTAACCCAACCGTTTGCATAAATTTAATCAAAACCGTTATGATTAATGATCATTAACTTTGAACTACAAGACAACGTTTTACACATTTATCAATGAATCTGAGATATTCAACTTAGAACACATGTGTCCTATACTTTTTGGCTTTTGCGATCGATGAACAACTGGATAGGACATCACACTACGTAGCCGTCCTTTACATTGTCTCGATATAGAATAGTCATCCTGAAGAAGTCATTTTAATGTAGGAAAGTTTGAATGTAATTTCCCTAAACATTAGTACCGACATTGGGATCAGATACACTTAAGTATTATTACACAAGTACTCATTCTTCAAGGAGATGATTCCTGATTAAATTTGACAATTCTGTCACCTTAATGTAGCTTATCGTTCTAAAACTTACCAGGTCATCGGAGAATTCCATAAAATTCTGAAAAGAAGCAAAACATAATATAGATTAGGAAACAGATAGATTAATAACTTTAAAGTAAAAAGATCCTCAAATAAGTAATGTTTTTTGTTTGAACATCAATCCTGGTGCCGAATTACTGCAAGTGATCGTGTAAAATTGATCGTAATTTTAATTTTTTAGATGATGTCTTGTAATATCGAACATGAAATCTAGTAGATTTTAGCTTTATTTTAATATCGAAATGTGTTTGCGTTACGAAATCTCAGATGATCACTTATGCAGTAATTCGGTCCCTGATCTATTAAGAACCGTTTGATCACCAAGAATAATATTGTCAACATGCTGTTCTAAACCGCATGAAAACGCTTTTGAATGTGATTTCTCAAATTTCTCCTGCCTTAATCCCTAAAGCGCATACTGTATTTTACCAAGAACAACAACAACAACAATAACTACCTCAACATCATCAAAAAACGACAATAATCGTTAAGTTACGAAAGGTATATTTTCGTATACATACATTACCACCACCTGAACCTATAAACGTTGTATCTACCTCTTCTGCAGAAGAATAATAAAAAACAACAATAATAAATATAAAAAACAAGAAACGTAATAAAAACAGTAATGTCCTATATGTGGGGCATCATCAGTTAATTTCTGAAATAACCGAATTTCGGGAACATGTATCGTGTAATTAAATAAAACTGAAATGTACCCTCATAATTCAACACCTTTTAATTACTTACAGATTTGGGTACATTTCATTTCGGAATATTTTTTTTAGAAAAGGTAAAGAGTTAAAAAAACATGTTCGATAAATATTACATCTAAAATGTTGATGGCATTCAGAGAACAGCTTGAATTTCAAGAATTCATATTAGAGATTCTTGAAAGTCTTAAAACACATGAGGAATATATAAAATTCAGTCAGTAAAACTAAATGTGTTATAAAACCAGAGTTTGAACTAAATAAATTTGAACAATTTAGGCATAAACTTCCATTCCTTCCGATAATCAACACACCCAGAGTTCTCATCTGATTGCCTAGGAATTTTCTACAATTTTCTTGGCAAATTTAGAATAAATGTCTCTTAGGAGGTTTCCTTGATTCGTTCCTATCCTTCACCTTCTTCATTCAGCAACAATTTTCAATATCACGTAGGCTTCCGAAATGGAGGTTGACAGTCAACCTGCAAACGAATATTTAATGTCACTAGTAGAAAGGGTTCCCTGCATTGTTCGACTGTGAGAAGATATCACTGAAACACCTTACTCCACATAAGAAACAAACCCAACTTCAGAAACTTCTGGGTGTTATCAGTTTCCCCACTGGATTCACAAACGAAACCCATTACACCTAGCACATCAGAACGGTCCAATACCTGTAAGTTTCAGTACCCCACTTAAGGTTATTTTGTTTCCTATCCATCCATCTGTTTCGCAATTTTGAATTGCTGTATAGACAAATATCCACCTCCTGTTTTCGGAGATAAGACTTATCGAGAAAAACTCAGATTCTTTCAAAATATTTTCCATCTCCACATCAGAGAACAAACCGAACTCTTCAAACTTCTGAGTGTTATCGGTTTCCCACAGAAATCACATGTCAATCCCATAAGATCTTGCATATCAGAACCTCTCCTCTGTGCTCGACTATCCCGGCAAAAATGAACGTCAGTTTCGGTACATCACCGAAGTACTGCCTTTTCCCCATTATCTAAGCATAAGGTTTATATTTTGAATTGTTCTTAATGCAGATATAATCTTTTCCTTCCCGAAATCACAAATTCATTTGAACTTTGCACTATATTTTCGGGATTTCCTGAGAAATTGGTTCTCCCATACCATGAACTTTAAAGTATCTGTCATTGTCATCTTAGCCAGAGTAGCAAAATATTTACTCCTCTCGATCATAGCCTCCTCCTACTTGAGTGACCTGTGTTTCCAATAGTATAGAAAGCATTTTTTGGTCGCCCTGTAACTGGGCATCAATGCTTTTCGAATGGGAAAAGATATCACTGTGATTTCGGACTCTATGTCAGAGAGCAATACTAACTCCACAGATTTAAAAGAAGAGACAGATTTAACAAGAGGAGTTATTCGACAACCACAAAAATCTTGTGCTTGGCTTCATTTGTCCTCGACTGAGTCTCTCTCTACTATCTGAATGTGAGCAGATATCACTGATATATATTATGCTCCATTTTAGAGGCGGACACAACTTCACTAACTTTAAAGACGAACTGATTTTATAAGTGGAAGCGCTGGGGATGTCGAGCGCTACCTATAAGTAACTTCGCCATTCAAAACTGTAAATACCTGGCCTTCACGCTCAACTATTCCGACATTCCAAGCAAAAATCCTTCATTCAGCTGAAATCGGGTTTTGAAGCATTATTGAAGGTTTCACCGACACCAAACATCTCTTAAATGTTATAAATTCAACTTCAAATTCTTTGATACACCAGCAAAGTTAAATTTAATTTTAAATTTAAAATCCCTACAATCAGATTCATAAAATAACTTAAATCTTATTTATTATAATAAAACTATTGTGCTGGTATATAGTACTCGCCGTAAACGAATACGTGTTGTATGAAAGTGTCGTAGTCATCCGCTCATAATCTTCTTTTACATCTGATAAATGTTTAAGTTTTTTTTTTATTGTACTCTTTCTACTTAATTCTTAACTCCCAAAATCTGTATATTCTTTTAAATTTTTTAAGTTTCTTTTTTCTTTGTAACGAATGGAAAATAATTCCTCAATTCGTTACTCTTCATTGCCTGTGAAGGAAAAAAAAAGAAATAAATTTCACATACACACAACAGTCAGTCGTTGTTTAACAACGGAGAGGATGGATGCCTCTACCCAGCTAGCATTTACATGATTCATTGGCGAGCGCGATGATTTTGCGACTATTTTTTTAATCTTCCACACGATTGTCCTCATTTTGTGAATCTTTTTTCAATCTTCCAGACGATTGTTTCATTTTGTGACTCGTTTTATAATCGTCCTGACGATTATTTAAAAAAATATATATTTTAATGTACCAAAAGATGCTTTTGCGAGTAATTTTGGCGATTGTTGAACGAATTAATCGTCGCTTATGTATTTTAGCGATCATCGGAGGATTGTTGTTAGTCAACGATCATATTTTACTCTTCCAAATGATGCATATATTATTGTCAAACCGGTTTATTTATATTACGCAACAATCGCCGATTACGGATTCTGGAGATAGTTGGGCGAATTTTACCGTTATACGTATAAACGTTTAGCAAAAACAAATTATTTTGTCTTCTTTTCAACTCAGTTTATAATCAGTGTCGAGACAAGTAAGAATAAAAAGTGGTTTTTGAAGTTTATTAAATTAAAAATTTAATTTTTAATAAAGTTTCTTATAAATACTAAGTGTATTAACTAAAAAGTGTTTTATTAGAAATCAAAAATTAAATTTATAATATAAAATAATTTATAATGCTATCAAATAAAGCAATAAGATTAAAAAGCAAACGAGAAGCAAAAAAAAATGATGGAGTCTGCTTATAATGAAGTGGGATCATCCAAAAAACAAGTTAAAGGCAGGGAAACATCTGATTGCGATGATGTCCCAATGAAAGTCAGTTCTTTCGAAAAATTGGTTGAATCGGATTTCACTGAAACATCATCCGTTTGCGATAATTTTCCAGTTGAATATATAGAAGAAGTGAATTGGCCGAGTAATGAAAGTGTGAAAGAGAAAATTAGACTTTGGACAGTAAAACACGGGTTAACTACAACTGTGGTCAACGAGTAAAACTGTAAAACAGTTGGAAGAATTACATAAACAAATAGAAGAGAACGTGGATATTGTAGCTCAATTGGTATGTATATAATTATCCGTCTATATACATATTTTTTAATATAAACATACATATATACATATATTCATATCAAAATTTTTACAGAAATACGTTATTGGTAAAGTGGGTGGCGACAGCTCCAACTCGTTTGTCAGGAATGCAATTAAAAAATGCTGAGCGATGATGTGGCTGCAAAATTGAGTTGGCGTGGAACGAACAGTAAGCCCAGTATTCAGGAATTCAATATAACGAAAATTATAACAAGTAAGTATTTTTTATAACATGATTTTACTGAATTCTAATTATTTTCTTTTTAAAGGTGTCTGCCATTCAAAATTTCCGAAAGCTGATGATGCAGGTATAAATAAGGTATTACAACAACATTTTGTTCATGCTGGTGACCGTCTCAGAAAGAGTGACCGAACCAAAAAGATTGATGAAGCCAAGAAAATTGACGATTTGGCTGAAAAATAACTTTATTTTTTAATAATTTTTCTATTGCATAATTATTTCCATTATTCATATGTATGTATTTATTTTCATAATTGAATTCAAATTTATATTTAATTTTTTTTTTTATTTAAAGTTGACAAAAAATGCCAATGCAATAAACAGTATAAAACGAATATCAATACTTTTTATTTTTAGCATATTTTTAGGCATTTTAGGATCAATTAAAATCTTCTTTACGATCGTTCCAAGACTCTTCTATAATTCTTTTTATCGCATCGTAGAAGATTCATTAAGACGATTTTGTAAAGATTCTGTTTATCGCATCGTAGAAGATTCATTAAGACGATTGTGTAAAGATTCTGTTTATCGCATCGTAGAAGATTCATTAAGACGATTGTGTCAAGACTCTTTTTAACACATCGTAGACGATTCATAGAGAAGAGTCGCGGCTGTGACACAGTTACTCCCGTTGCGTTGAACTTTCGTAATTGGAATACGATATCGTGGAAGATTAATTTAATCGCCACCTCCAATCGCGGAAGATCCTTTTTTGAAAGAAAATGCTAGCTGGGTATATAGGCAACCATCATTATTCCTCTTATATAGTAGTGTAGAGAATTCCTTTGCCCAACTATGTATGTAACAATGTTACAAAGAGTTGAATGATGCTGTTGCTATTGCTGTTGGCTGTGATGTGTTGTGATGTAAATCGTTTTCCACCATCATTCATTTGTAAAGCACATTTAGCTGTAACTGTGGCTGTCAAGCATTTCAGCTGATGATCATAGTGCAACGACTAGGATGACGACTAACTAACAACATTTAATCGTATAAAATGTTTATTGTGTACGTGCTATTCAATTCGTTACTAACCATGGCAAAGGAACAACAAATTGTATATTATAATGATACTTTCGTTTCGCTTGGTATTGGTAGTGAAAAAGAAACCTTTTGCAACTGCCGCATCACATCAAGTACTTCACACTGACACTCTGTTTTTTTTTTCTGTTTTCCTTTTTTACATTTTGGGGGGATACAAATATTCGTATCTTAAGAAATGATTAGATGGCTTGCAGTTAATATGGTGTATTGTACTGTGCTGTACCATAATAGTTGAGAAATGTGCCTTAAAAGTCCAAACTTAATGATGAATTTATGGTCTAATGTGATGGTAGTTTATGTTAGAAATTATATTCTTCTTATTTGGAAATTTACGATTTCATTTGCTGTCAATAAGTCATTGCGTGAGATAATTTAATTTTCATGTATGGGACAATATCGGGAACATATACATTCCTATTTGAAACCCATATATAGAGAAACTAGATTCTCAATGTAATTTCATTTGTTGCAAGCTTTTGACTTTCAATGGTAAAATCTGCCATATTCGATTTCAGTGCAGCTCAAAATTATAGAAATGTATACCTATGTCTCAGTGTTAATCAGGGTCTGTATAAAAGTTCCTTTTTCAGAAATATCAGCACCTTCTTTGTCCAGCAAATCAATTATTAGCTTTAACTTTTCGAGAACTGCAATCATCCTTAATTAGAATTGAACTAAAACAGAACTAAAACATAATTAGAACACAATTAGAACGCAACTAGAACAGAACTAGAACACAACTAGAACAGAACTAGAACAGAACTAGAACAGAACTAGAACAGAACTAGAACAGAACTAGAACAGAACTAGAACAGAACTAGAACAGAACTAGAACAGAACTAGAACAGAACTAGAACAGAACTAGAACAGAACTAGAACAGAACTAGAACAGAACTAGAACAGAACTAGAACAGAACTAGAACAGAACTAGAACAGAACTAGAACAGAACTAGAACAGAACTAGAACAGAACTAGAACAGAACAGAACTAGAACAGAACTAGAACAGAACTAGAACAGAACTAGAACAGAACTAGAACAGAACAGAACAGAACAGAACAGAACAGAACAGAACAGAACTAGAACAGAACTAGAACAGAACAAGAACAGAACTAGAACAGAACAGAACTAGAACAGAACTCGAACAGAACTAGAACAGAACTAGAACAGAACTAGAACAGAACTAGAACAGAACTAGAACAGAACTAGAACAGAACTAGAACAGAACTAGAACAGAACTAGAACAGAACTAGAACAGAACTAGAACAGAACTAGAACAGAACTAGAACAGAACTAGAACAGAACTAGAACAGAACTAGAACAGAACTAGAACAGAACTAGAACAGAACTAGAACAGAACTAGAACAGAACTAGAACAGAACTAGAACAGAACTAGAACAGAACTAGAACAGAACTAGGACAGAACTAGACAGAACTAGAACAGAACTAGAACAGAACTAGAACAGAACTAGAACAGAACTAGAACAGAACTAGAACAGAACTAGAACAGAACTAGAACAGACAGAACTAGAACAGAACTAGAACAGAACAGAACTAGAACAGAACGAACAGAACTAGAACAGAACTAGAACAGAACTAGAACAGAACTAGAACAGAACTAGAACAGAACTAGAACAGAACTAGAACAGAACTAGAACAGAACTAGAACAGAACTAGAACAGAACTAGAACAGAACTAGAACAGAACTAGAACAGAACTAGAACAGAACTAGAACAGAACTAGAACAGAACTAGAACAGAACTAGAACAGAACTAGAACAGAACTAGAACAGAACTAGAACAGAACTAGAACAGAACTAGAACAGAACTAGAACAGAACTAGAACAGAACTAGAACAGAACTAGAACAGAACTAGAACAGAACTAGAACAGAACTAGAACAGAACTAGAACAGAACTAGAACAGAACTAGAACAGAAATAGAACAGAACTTGAACAGAACTTGAACAGTACTAGAACAGAACTAGAGCAGAACTAGAACAGAACTAGAGCAGAACTAGAACAGAACTAGAACAGATCTAGAACAGAACTAGAACAGAACTAGAACAGAACTAGAACAGAACTAGAACAGAACTAGAACAGAACTAGAACAGAACTAGAACAGAACTAGAACAGAACTAGAACAGAACTAGAACAGAACTAGAACAGAACTAGAACAGAACTAGAACAGAACTAGAACAGAACTAGAACAGAACTAGAACAGAACTAGAACAGAACTAGAACAGAACTAGAACAGAACTAGAACAGAACTAGAACAGAACTAGAACAGAACTAGAACAGAACTAGAACAGAACTAGAACAGAACTAGAACAGAACTAGAACAGAACTAGAACAGAACTAGAACAGAACTAGAACAGAACTAGAGCAGAACTAGAACAGAACTAGACCTGGACTAGAACTGAACTTGAAATAAACTAGAAATGAGTTAGAAAATCAACTAGAACTCAACTAGAACTCAACTAGAGCTTAACTAGAATTGTACCAAAACTCAACTAGACCTCAACTAGAGCTCAACTAGAACTGTACTAGAACTCAACTAGAACTTAAGTAGAACTCAACAAGAACTCAACAAGAACTCAACTAGAGCTCAACTAGAACTCAACTAGAACACAACTAGAACTCAACTAAAACTCAATTAGACTCAACTAGAACTCGACTACAAATCAACTAGAACTCAACTAGAGCTCAACTAGAACTCAACAAGAACTCAACTGGAACTCAACTAGAAAACAACTAGAACTCAACTAAAACTCAATTAGACTCAACAAGAAATCAACAAGAACTCAACTAGAGCTCAACCAGAACTCAACTAGAACTCAATTAGACTCAACTAGAATTCAACTACAACTCAACTAGAACTCAACTAGAACTCAACTAGAGCTCAACTAGAACTCAACTAGAACTCAACTAGAACTCAACTAGAACTCAACTAGAGCTCAACAAGAACTCAACAAGAACTCAACTAGAACTCAACTAGAACTCAACTAGAACTCAACTAGAGCTCAACAAGAACTCAACTATAACTCAACTAGAACTCAACTAGAACTCAACTAGAACTCAACTAGAACTCAACTAGAACTCAACTAGAGCTCAACTAGAACTCAACTAGAACTCAACTAGAACTCAACTAGAACTCGACTAGAACTCAACTAAAACTCAACTGGAACTGAACTAAAATAGCAATTGAAGAAGACTACTTCAGTATGAACTACTCAGAGGGTTTTATTCCCAAAAGAATACTTTGCAGTTTGGTTCAGAAATGTGCTGGAGGGAGCAGAGTTCATGATATGAATGCTTAGTGATTCGTTTCCGATCGAAATTCAACTGTCTCGGTGCATGTGCAACTACCCAGCTAGCATTTACATGATTCATTGGCGAGCGCGATGATTTTGCGACTATTTTTTTAATCTTCCACACGATTGTCCTCATTTTGTGAATCTTTTTTCAATCTTCCAGACGATTGTTTCATTTTGTGACTCGTTTTATAATCGTCCTGACGATTATTTAAAAAAATATATATTTTAATGTACCAAAAGATGCTTTTGCGAGTAATTTTGGCGATTGTTGAACGAATTAATCGTCGCTTATGTATTTTAGCGATCATCGGAGGATTGTTGTTAGTCAACGATCATATTTTACTCTTCCAAATGATGCATATATTATTGTCAAACCGGTTTATTTATATTACGCAACAATCGCCGATTACGGATTCTGGAGATAGTTGGGCGAATTTTACCGTTATACGTATAAACGTTTAGCAAAAACAAATTATTTTGTCTTCTTTTCAACTCAGTTTATAATCAGTGTCGAGACAAGTAAGAATAAAAAGTGGTTTTTGAAGTTTATTAAATTAAAAATTTAATTTTTAATAAAGTTTCTTATAAATACTAAGTGTATTAACTAAAAAGTGTTTTATTAGAAATCAAAAATTAAATTTATAATATAAAATAATTTATAATGCTATCAAATAAAGCAATAAGATTAAAAAGCAAACGAGAAGCAAAAAAAATGATGGAGTCTGCTTATAATGAAGTGGGATCATCCAAAAAACAAGTTAAAGGCAGGGAAACATCTGATTGCGATGATGTCCCAATGAAAGTCAGTTCTTTCGAAAAATTGGTTGAATCGGATTTCACTGAAACATCATCCGTTTGCGATAATTTTCCAGTTGAATATATAGAAGAAGTGAATTGGCCGAGTAATGAAAGTGTGAAAGAGAAAATTAGACTTTGGACAGTAAAACACGGGTTAACTACAACTGTGGTCAACGAGTAAAACTGTAAAACAGTTGGAAGAATTACATAAACAAATAGAAGAGAACGTGGATATTGTAGCTCAATTGGTATGTATATAATTATCCGTCTATATACATATTTTTTAATATAAACATACATATATACATATATTCATATCAAAATTTTTACAGAAATACGTTATTGGTAAAGTGGGTGGCGACAGCTCCAACTCGTTTGTCAGGAATGCAATTAAAAAATGCTGAGCGATGATGTGGCTGCAAAATTGAGTTGGCGTGGAACGAACAGTAAGCCCAGTATTCAGGAATTCAATATAACGAAAATTATAACAAGTAAGTATTTTTTATAACATGATTTTACTGAATTCTAATTATTTTCTTTTTAAAGGTGTCTGCCATTCAAAATTTCCGAAAGCTGATGATGCAGGTATAAATAAGGTATTACAACAACATTTTGTTCATGCTGGTGACCGTCTCAGAAAGAGTGACCGAACCAAAAAGATTGATGAAGCCAAGAAAATTGACGATTTGGCTGAAAAATAACTTTATTTTTTAATAATTTTTCTATTGCATAATTATTTCCATTATTCATATGTATGTATTTATTTTCATAATTGAATTCAAATTTATATTTAATTTTTTTTTTTTATTTAAAGTTGACAAAAAATGCCAATGCAATAAACAGTATAAAACGAATATCAATACTTTTTATTTTTAGCATATTTTTAGGCATTTTAGGATCAATTAAAATCTTCTTTACGATCGTTCCAAGACTCTTCTATAATTCTTTTTATCGCATCGTAGAAGATTCATTAAGACGATTTTGTAAAGATTCTGTTTATCGCATCGTAGAAGATTCATTAAGACGATTGTGTAAAGATTCTGTTTATCGCATCGTAGAAGATTCATTAAGACGATTGTGTCAAGACTCTTTTTAACACATCGTAGACGATTCATAGAGAAGAGTCGCGGCTGTGACACAGTTACTCCCGTTGCGTTGAACTTTCGTAATTGGAATACGATATCGTGGAAGATTAATTTAATCGCCACCTCCAATCGCGGAAGATCCTTTTTTGAAAGAAAATGCTAGCTGGGTATATAGCATACCATATCAATTTGGCAATATAGGTGAGCAAATGTAGTGCCTGCAGATTCATTCTAGTTCTAACGTAAAATCTCTAAGATTTCTAGATCAAATTCGAGACCAGTTCAATAATTAATGTTCTTAAATGAACGACGTTTTTGATGGGAACTTCTCCTCCTATCGTGAAGTTCTAAGTACAACATTCATTCTCATTTATTGGTCAAATTTGAGATCAGTTTAATAAATAATCTGGCCGTGATCTTCACCTATTTGAAGCTTATGCAAAACATTTACTAGACAAAATCGAGATCATACTAATAACATAAGTTGTGATCGAATTAAATTTTAAAAACATACATGATATGATCCCCAATTAATTGTTAAACTATTTAAAAACCTCTATAAAAAATCCTCATTACATTGTAAGACATAATAAAAATTCCTCTTAATAATAACAATAATACCAACTTATAAGATTACAAAGATATTTTCTATAGATATTTTTGGCAAATTTACAAATAAATAACAAAATTCATAAAGTATTCCAAAGTTATTTATAACTTTTTTTTCATTTTTCTGTTGAATTTAATTTCAAACATTAATCACTTTTTATAAGATCTCGGTTAAACAGAACAGAAAAAAAAACTTAAATAAAATAAGAAGTGAGAATAAAAAAATCACACTAACAATAAGAAAAAACTAGTTACTGCCACGAGAGTATTTTGGCCATTTATTCTTTATCATGATCGTATGGCTATATCCAATTAAAATAACCCTTAAATGGACGTTTGCAATGGTGGTAAGACTAAGAAAAACTAAATATGGTTCAAATTAACAACGAAAATAAAATATATAAAATATATGTGGTGTACAAAAATAATAACGACAACAGAGGGTATTAAAAAATACAACAACAATAGCAAGAAATATCAAGAAGTGATGCCGTGAGGTGTCAAAAACGCAATTGTTATAATTTAACGTCCTTAACTCTTAACAGCCGAATGAATTAACAAACCAACCAACATTCATTTGTTCAAAAGTTTTTTTTTTTTATATGGATGATGATCGTCGTCGTCATCATCAACAACAACAACAACATCATTATTATGATCGTTGAAATGATAATGATGTTGTTACTTGAATTTGTACGAATATAATAAATGGGGGCATTATTGTACCCATTTGGAAATATGTATAATTGATAATTTATACCTGTCGTTTTATTAATTTGATATCAGGAGTAGGACATTAATAACGGTAACGCAATTTGCTTAATAAATTTTGAAACTTTCAAGAACTGGGAACACTTAAACCACCACTGAGGTGACGAATCAAATACATTTTGATCTAGAAAACTTAGGTTGTACTTTTGCAAATAGATGAGATCCTTGAACAAACCTTAGACGATAACTTGAAAACGTCCCAGGATAAATTGGATCTTCGCTCCGTAACGACTCGACCAAAGACTGTCAACCCAGCAATAGCAGTATCAACCGAAAGTTTTTTCCCCCGGAATCGAACTGTTACAACAACTACAACTAATTTGAAACCAAATATGTACTTAATATCTAACTTCTTATCTTTGATAAAAAATCAATTAATTTCCTACCGGACATTAGCAGTAACATTCATTTAAAAAAAAACGAAAAAAAAACCTTAAAAATAAAAACGAAATATTTATTACACTTTGTTTTCCAACATTTAAACGTTTGTTCTTCTTGTTGTGTAGGTCGTTGGAATTATGCACTAAGAGCGAGAGATGTATCAGTCGACCAAGCCAACTAACAAAAGTTCCAACCATCATTATACCCACAAAAGAACCAGAAATTTTATATACAATAGCAAAAACAAAAAAATAAGAACTGCAACAACTATGGAGAAGCAGCAGAGCAAAAGGTAGAATGAAGAAGGTAAAACAACAACAAAAAATAAGGAAAAAAGTTAACAACAACAATAATATTTAGTTGTTGGTTACTTAATATTTGGTCAGGTTTGAGATTGAGCTGTGAAAACGAGGGTCGGTCCACGGTAAAGTTTTAAAAAAAATCAATGGAATGGAAAAATGAGTCAATCCTACGACAGAACCGTTACTTACACCCAAACAGGTAGTAGATATTTGTCAGCTTATTGAAGGATTTAAAGTTATAGTTTATAGTTAGATTCACTGATCTTAAAACGACTCCAATGTTTGTTGATCAAATTCGAGATCGCTATTGTAAACAATATGTCAATAGTCGTTCTTCAAAAGAAGCCAAGATCACTTCTAACCGCCAGGTTGCATGCTCTATATTGATACTAGTTAATTGCGTTAGATAAAATTTGTTATCAGTTCAGTAAATGATCAACCAAAACCCCTAAAGGATCGTCTTATTGGCTACCAACTTCATCTCTTTCCGTAAAGTTGTAAGGACAACATTCATACTTATTCCAAAAGTATCGAATCTTCATCATTTATTGCTCAATTTTGACATTAATTAGACGCAGATCAGCCTCAAATTATTGCTGAAATTCGAGATCAGAGAAGTTACTCTGTGACTTGTTTTGAAAGCAAAAAAGTTCGAATTTCTACTGTTAAATACATTGTGTTTCAAAAGTTTCATTCCCCAACATTTCTTGATCAAATTCGATATTGCTTCGGTAAATAAACTACCTTTGAAAGGTTTCAAAGGATCGTCCTTTCTTCCCTCAACTAAAACCCTCAAACTTTCCGACTTCGTAATCTATAAGCACAACTTTCATACTTATTTTGGACCCCTTGATTTAACGTGAATATCGTCTCTAAATCTAAAGTTTTATTCACACTAGTTGAATCAGTTCATTCTCCAACAATTCTAGATCAAATTCAATATCGTTTCGGTAAATAAACTACCAAAATCCTTGAAGGATATTCCTATATTTCGTCGACTAAAACCCTCAAAAAATATTATATATTATACGACTCAGTTCATGCAAATGTTTATTCTCCAACTTTTCTAAATTAAATTCAAGATCAAATCTTGGTAGCTTACTTACCGAAGAGATCTTGAACTCTAAAAGGAAGTTCGAGATCAGTCCATTAACACTTCTATATCAATAGATTAAACTTAATCATCACCTATATCCGCGAAGTTGTAACCACAGTGTTCATGCTATTTAACTCTTCATTTGTGGCCTCCGATAGGTTAGAGTCTAGTCTGGTAGACCGGAGGTGGTGGGTTCTATTTCCACCTGAGGCACTGTTTAAAGAGCGCATAATGGGCCCGATAGAGGACTATGTGTATTTCTTCGGATTTGATGTATATACATCCTCTTTTCAAACTCTCTAACTCTTTATTTATTGTTAAATTTCAGATCAGTTCGCTTAACATTCTGCCAATAGACGTTCTTTAAAGGAACCCAAGATTTAGCGCAGACTTAGTTCTAGCAAACGTTAATTCTCCAAAATTTATAGATAAAATACGAGATCATTTCGATAAATAAGCTACCAACCCCCCTCAAGGAAATTCGAGATCAGTCTTTAAACATTTGTACAGCAATGAAACACCAGATTAGCCCTTATCTTCTCATACATTCGTACAGTTATAAGAACATTATTCACACTCAATAACTCCTCTAGTGTGGACGTCCAATCTCCGTTAGTGTAAGCGACGAATCTCCACGATTAGTTGAAGAAATTCGAGATCAATTAAATATGAAATATGTCAACATTCGTATTTCAGAGGAACTTAATGGCACGCACATGTTGTCGGCACAGTAGTGCAAATATCAAATTTCTAAGATTTAGTGAACCAATTCGAGATCTAGCGAACGTAAGATCAGTAGGAAGAACAAATACCAACTTACTCAGAGCACAATGTCGATGACATAGACAATTGCAGTGACTTTGTAGCGATTGAAAGATGAATTGAATGTTTAGGCTAGATTTAGAGTAGAGCCTAAAACGATCATTACAAATTGCCCATTCTACACACATGTATAACCAAATGGAGGAATATTCGACATGGTTAGTGCAAACAACGAATCTCCAAGATCTATTGGACAATTTCGATATCAAATCGGTCGAAAGTTGTCTGCACAGTAGTGCAAATATCAAATCTTCACGATTAAGTGGTCCAATTCGAGAACTAACGAATGTAAGATCAGCAGATAGAACATGTGCCAACTAACCCAGAGCACAATGTTGATGACAATTGCAGTGACTTTGGAGCGTTTGAAAGATGAATTCAATGTTTAGTGTAGATTTAGAGTAAAGCTTAAAACGATCATTACAAAGAGGAAGAATTGGTTTGTATATCTTTAAAAACTATGAATATCAATATCATCGATAATTAGATCTTCGCTCCATAACGACTAGAGTCGTACTTGGGCAAAGACAGTCAACTATGTGACAGCTATATCGATCAACAACATATTCCTATGATTTACTATTAATATTACACAACAATTATGAGAAATAATTAATGAAATATTTAAACATTTTAAATATTCTCTTTCTTAACTTTCCAAACCAACCTCGTTACTTTTGTTTTGATGTCGGTGTATTTCATTTAATTTTTTGTTTTTCGGTGTCTTATTGGGATCTGTGCAATGATCAAGCAAAAGTGAGAAATTTTCACGCCAACACTAACACCAATTCTTAAGGAACACCAAAAAAAAGCAACAAAAACAACATCAATAACGTTTGGGTATTCTAAAATTCTAAAGGTAAAGAAGCAACAGGCTACAATTTAAGCCAGTAGAAGAAGGAAAACTGAAACAAAAGACTTAAAATAAACCAAAAAAAAACAAAACCATTCAAACTCTTTAAGAAACCAAAAATTCCACCAACACAACCAGACAAACGAACATCATAAGCAATAGAACTTTTATATACAAAAAAAGAATGAACAATTCAACCTTAAATCTTACCAAAAAAAACAGCCAACAACCAACAAATGAACATTTTATACGAGACCAGGAACAAAACAATTGAATTCAATTTCAAAAGAATTATTTTACTCGCTTATTTTGTTGTTGTTGTACCCACTTTTGAAGGTGTCAAGAAAACGTACAGATTGTTTTGGGTTTTGTGCTGTATGAGTTGGTGTTTCTTGTCTTTTTTTTCTCCTTTAAGATTTGTTTTTATTTTGTAAGGTTGTATACTTTTTATAAGAGGCTTTTGTGCTTATTTAAAATTGTTTTTTTTTCGAAATTTTTCTTCAGTTTTTTTATTCGTACCCAAAGGAATCGAAGGTTTTGTTTGTGAAAAGTAAAATAATAATACTAAGCAAGACGAATCGAAAAACTGGATTTCTTTTGTGTCGCTTAGAATGTGCAACGAATTGATTTTATTTAGGGCTTCATTGGTTTCTTAAAGATGTGGTCAATAACAGGCTTAATGTATAGCTCTACCATAAAATTAACTTACATGTTTCATTAATAGACATGATTGCGAGAAAAAATTATGTTTAAGTAAATTTTGATTTACAATGGTATTCGCCACACTTATGTACGTAGACGTCTAAATATATCGGGATGTAATTCATAGGTCGTTCGAGCCGATCATGCGGTCAATCGGTTGAATAGCTTGTACCAATATATCTGAGTCTGCAATCTTTTAGAGCGGTTCATTGACATAAAAAGTGTTGCATCGAGAATTATGAATATTTTATGATTACAGTGGAACATCAGAATTCCAGAGTTCGGATCTCCAACATTTAGTGGTCAAATTCGAAATATATTCCATAGCATTTTGAAAATTTTGTGGTTATGGTAGAACTATAGAGTTCCATATAATTTTCAGGACATTTGTCATTCATGTTCCATGACATAGCTCGAGGAATATGAACACTCTCTTGCGCCACAATATGGACTTCTACTGAAAACTTCGAATCTCCAATATTTATTAGTCAAATTCCAAATATATTCCATAAAAACACTAAGTTCAGATAGCTCGAGTTCTTCAGCAAAGTGCTTGTACATGGACCGGCTCAGCCATGTACAAAAATTGCTACCTGAGTTCTTCATAGAAGCATTCAGGGGCGCGTGGTAGACCGTCTCTAGTCTACCCAGTGGATGAAAAAGACCACCGTGAAATAAGGTCGTCAAGGCAGGTGTTCACTTTAAGCACTCGACATTCGTGTCATCGGAGGAGTCATCCCAACTTTAACATCACACAGTTGGATACTCTCCTGAGGCATGTCAAGAATGATCTTCGTATATAGGAAATTATTCGCAGATATGTCCAGAATCCATTAGATCAGTCCTCATATACGGTAGCTTTGAACGACATTCATAGAGACGCAATAAATTCCGCGGTCGCAGCCCCGGTCATTGATGAAGAACCTCCCAACTAAATTATTGTATAGTTTTAGCTGTTACAACAACAACAACAACTCATTTGACAGATAACCGTTTCGTCAGTTCTTTCAGTGGAGCAACTAATTTGGGTCACTTAACCAATTCCTGAGTCTGATATAGCCATTAAGACATTCTAACCTTATTCCGAATAATACTGAAAAATCGTCAAAGAATCGCTAATATCTCCTATTATAAGTCAATGACATGATCGCTAAGCTTACTCCATGATAACATGATAACTTCCATAGAAGTCATTATGTATGTTGTAGTCCAAATCTTGATGCGTAGATCATAGAGTTTCACTAACAGAGAGTTCATGACAATGTTCCAAATAAGAGGTGACCAAACCCTACCTTGTTTTCGGGCTGGTTTTGCCTGTACGTAGTGATATTGCCCATAGTGGATATTATTTCCAATCGATTCACTTATCATTATATCGAAGGCGCCTTCTATATCCAGGAAGACCACTTTGTATTCAAGCGTTTTTTTTTTTTTTTTTTTTTTTTTGATATTAAAGAGAATGCCCCTAAGTATGTTATCCGTTTAGTCCGCTATACTTTGATAATATCCAAAATCCATTGATTGTATCCAAAATAATTATGAGTTTTTGGCAGTATTTGAGTGTAGTTGCCAATGAATGCGAATGAACCCATATCTACGCTCTTAGGTTTCTCAGTAGTCTGAAAATGTTTCTCGCCTGATCTTCTTGATTTTGCCTAGAGATCTTGCACTCTTTTTCATACATTTAACAATAAGATTTGCCTTAATTCTTAGAGAAATGTCAATAACAGTTTCAACTTCCGTTCTGGTCAAGTGACTCCTCGATAATCCTGTGAAAATCCTTTAAAAGCTATAATTTAACAACATTTTCCCATACCAGAATGCACTGCAGAATGTAGAGTGCAAAAATAGAATATATTTTTCCCTTTAGGATACACAGACATATGTATATATCACACATATGTATGTATAAATATAAAAGTTTGATATTCAGACGTGTAGGCATTGTCCTGATGTTGCAGCATTCATTGGTATTTATTCCTATGGTTCATAACAATGCTACATACAGACACATAGAGTCATGCATATATCAAAACATATACTATTTCCTATACTTGTATAAAGGACTCTTAAAAGAACTCTTAAAGAAGTAGGAATAAAAAAGAAACACATACCTATAAACTAACTGCTTGGTTAAGGCGTTAACTTGTCTCTTAAAGAGGGAACATTATGCTGTCAAAATTTTAACACTTTTAAACTGTTATTAAAACCTTTTAAGATTAGATACATAGCAGCATATATACATAAATAAATTTATACAAAATATGCAGACAACAGCAGAAGCTTAAACTCTATAAAGAATTCAAAATTCAGTCGAGTTGAAGTTTAAATTAAATACACATGAATTCAAGGTAAAAATGTGAAATAAAAATGCGAATTTAAAAAAAAAAAAACTAAGTAATAACAATTGTATCTTGGTTTTAGTTGCTACCTTATGCTTTTCAATCTTAAATGAGTGCAGCAGAGAGATGAATATATAAATTGTGACAGCTGAAATTGTAGCAAGATCTAAAAACAGTGCAAAAATGTTAAACTTGTTTTCAAGTTGAAGACAAATTAATGCAATTCGTTTTTTTTTTTTTGTTATTTAATGACATGGATAAACTAAACTACAATGAATTATAAATTATTCATGACGAATGTGGAAGATCTTAAAAGCCAACACTAAATCAAAAAAAAAAAAAAAAAAGTTTGTAGTTTGTCATGTTCTAGTAAGAAAGAAATTACAAGATGTAACGGAAACGTAACGTATGAATTCAAAATTAAAATCTGATAAAATTTTAGTGAAAATAAATTAAATTTTGTGGAACTTGAAAGAAGAGAAGATTTAAAGATTAAAGAATTTAAGTCATAAATTAAGTTTGATCTATCGAAGTTGAAAATCCAATAAGAAAGGTGGTGAAAAAAGCAACATTCTTGAGAACTGAAGAAATTGTGGCATTAAACTGTTTTCATAACGTGTTTTCAACATAAGTTGACCAACACTGAAGCATTCATCTTCTTTCCCTTCCTAAGGGGATATTTAAATGTTCCAAATGTTTTTCGAAGGTACAACTCTAACTAAAGAATATTTCAAATAGACCATTGACGAAGTTGGATGCTAAATCGCTAAAATGGAATCACTTTGACTATTGGAAAGGTTTTAAAACTATATTAATTAAAAGTTCATTCAAATATCTGCCGTACGGCCACAGCTTCGATTATATCGCATATATCTCTATATCGCATATATCTCAAATACTCTAGACTCTCATTTAACTCTCGTTTGTGAATATAGGAAATATCGCTCAATTCTCTTCTACACATTAGACAAATTCTATAATATTCGTTTGGCTTTTAATCTAAACTGTTTCCTCGTGAAATTTCAATAACCATATCTGCTCGCGAGGAAATCGTGATTGCTGACAAAGCCCGACAATTGCAGTGAATATATAGAAAATTCAAATCCTGTATCGTTAGCCGTAAGCCTACTATGAACATCGTAAAGTAATGTGTCCATTTTCCTTCCTCATATTCGAGAATAAGTTTGATTCTTCATCTTATCAAGTGAAGCCTGACACCAATATTGACATCGTGAAGACGTTAGACAAACTTCTAATAGAAGTCTTTCCAGCAGTAGAAATTCGGCTATTTTTATTGTACATCCTATAGTAACTCACTCAGTTAACCGCCCGTTTCATGACTGAAATGTAAACTTTACTTTACACTACAATGATCGTGCCTGAACCTGAAACTCATTATTTGATTAAAATAGGGGATAAAAAAAGTCCCTTTCTACAACCATTGAAGAATTGTTTCCACATGTTTAAAACTCGATCTTATTATTATCTCAAGAGATTAATTCTTACATTATCCGTATTTTGAATTGTACAATGTTACCCAATATGAAGGCATGATCTATATGCGTATGATTGTAGTATTAAGAACAGAACTAGCTTTCTAAGGTTTGTGACCTCACCAATCTAACTGCAGGCTTGATGTCAGTACAAATTTGGATATTCCTATTGTATATCCTATAATATCTTATGCAATTGATTGGCTATTTCATGGCAAAAATTTAAGCCTGATTGACGCTCCAGTGATCGTGTAACCTGAAACTCATTATTTAGTTAAAACAAGGGATATAAATGTCGCCTTCAAAACCTAATAAAGAATTGGTTCCATATGTTTAAAACTCATTCTTATTATATCTCAAGAGATTTGTCTTTTTATTATCAATCATTTGTATAATGTTACCCAAAATGGACTCGTGATCTACATATATGGTTAGGATTGTAGGCGCACATAATAGCAAGTTCCCTATCGCTCCTGTAATCATTAGGTTCACATAATATTTTTGCAGTTTCGCTGTTCATGGAAGTTTATCACTGGCGAAAAAAAACTTTCGGAAGATACAGCTGTTGCTGTGATTGGTTCCGGAGCGGTTATATAATGGTACAATGGGATCGTCAATATGCAATGAGAGGATTTATCTAAATCATCATCATTTCGAATAACCATTTCGAAATCCTAATCTAAGGTACCAATTCCTTTCAATATAAGCTTTTGTATAGATATTCAGAATCCATTATAGTTTAGAATCTAAATTGATGTCCAGCTATTACATAATATCAGAGGCTTATGTCAAACTTATTCAAACTTAAGTTTTTCCAGGAGTTTAAAGTTTATTTATAGGCATATGAAGATAGATGAATTCATGACGAGATTCCATAGGAGAAGAGATAGAACATTGCCTTGTATTTTACCTCGTTTCAGCATTCAGTGGATATTATGTCCTATTTGACCTATACATTAATAGTATTATCGGATGGCTAACATCGAATACAATCGACTTTATTAACATGCTATCCAAGAAGAACCCTGGGAAGAAAGCAGTGTCAATTGACGAATTGGATATATTGTTGATCTAAGATGTAAATCAATAATCTTTTTCAAGTTTTTTAAAAGTAAAACTGACAATACTGATAGGTCTCAAATCTTTCGTTCTAGTTTTAGAGGCTTTTACTCTTTCAGGGATGATTCTGGCATATAAGATCACCCAAGGCAGGTCGAGTATACATATCTATCTTTTGGTATAACTATCTAATTCCATCACTACCCGGAAATTTATTGAATCTGTTGTTCAATTACTTCTTCAGTTTGGTCAAAACTAAAAGATTAACATCAATGATGAAACTTCGTTCATGATTCATATATACGAGTATAATACCATTAAACACAGGCTGAGTATATTGGAATCAATAAAGGAATATTACTCCTTTATTTGCATTATACTGAATACCACTTGGTATAATGCCGAAGGCTTCGAAGTTCTATTAAAATTCTTGCTCTATTTTAACGGCAGTTTGGCCAGAACCAAAAGTAAAATAACGATTTGCCGGTCCTGCACTAAGTACACATACATTCAAGATTTAGATATGGAATGAAATCAATCAGCTGCTATAATGCTGTCAGGGCTAGAAGATTTATTTAATCTTTTGCTCTGTTGCAACGTTAGTTCAGCCGTCCTTCAAAGTTTAACAGCAATACCGAAAGGATTCTGAATCAAGGAATGTGAACTCTATTTGGAAACCATGTAATGATAAAAAGTGCAAGTAAACTTATACTCTAGAGTCTAGACGATAACGTTATACAAAATTCACATTAAATAACTTATCATATTCCTAATATTGTTTAGGTCTAGTTGTATAGAAAAAACTTCACTCTTTGGAAATTCCCTATTTATAAAAAATTTTGTAAGAACTTTAATAGAAAAATAATAATTATAGAAAAAAACTTGCAATACATTAAATAAAACCTATGAAATCATCGTGATTTAACAAGAATTAATAAAAAAATAACAATTATCGATAATTGCCAGCAAAAACTTTAATATCAGAAACATACTACCCCTTTCATAAAATTTATAAAAAAAAAAAACATTGAAAAAAGAACATTGAAAAAAGCACATATTGTTGAAAAAAATTTGATAAAAAATTATATGTTTCAAGTAAAAACAAGATATGAAATGTATAGAAAACTTACCTCGTTGCACAAATAATTATTGACAGCAACCATAAAAATATAGTTTTGTTGTTTATATTTGTTGATTTTGCTTATTGGTGTTGTTGCTGTTGTTGTCGTAGTTTAATGTGACAAATAGTCAACCAACCTTAGAGAAGAAAAAACAAAACAAAAACCGAGAAAATAAACAAAAACAATTAATTAAATGTAGTACTAGTTTTGTTCTTGTTTTTTGTTCATACTAGCAATTGCTGTTGTTGTTGTTGTACTACACCACCATCACAGTCTGTATGTCTGCGTTTGAATATTTATTTATTTACTAGCTATACCCAGTGTGCTTTGCTACCCTAAAAGGAATATGTATAAATAAATACCAGATTTATTATAGGTATGTTACATATAAAAGATGTCAAGCAAATTATTGCAAGTTCGCCAGTTTCTATCTAT
Organism: Lucilia sericata; assembly: GCF_015586225.1. Lineage (NCBI taxonomy): Eukaryota > Metazoa > Arthropoda > Insecta > Diptera > Calliphoridae > Lucilia > Lucilia sericata. The sequence continues at coordinate 146,166 of NW_023994768.1, forward strand.
CGCCAATTTCTATCTATCTACAAAAAATTTGAATAATATAAGAGTTTCCAAGATGCACGAAATTTTGTATTTAATTCATATATGTGGTGCTAAGCCCCCCATTGAAAGTCCGCCCGTTATTCTCTAAATGTTCACATGAATGTCAAAGTTCTTCATGTAAAATTTTAAGATTCTAGCTCTAATAGTTTCTCAGATATACGAATTTAATTCATGTGGGGGCTTCAAGCCCCCCCGGATGAAAGTCCGCCCTTTTTCCTCCAAAATATTCAGATGATTATTAAAATAATTTGTTCAAAATTTGAAGAATCTAGTTCTATTAGTTTCCCAGTTAAACGAAATTTTGTATTTAATTCATATGGGAGGTACCAAGTAACCCATTGGAAGTCCGCCCGTTATATTCTAAATGTTCAGGTGAATGTCAAAGTTCTTCAAGTAAAATTTAATGATTCTAGCTCTAATTGTTTCTCAGATATACGAATTTTTCTATTTTATTCATATGGGGGCTCCAAGCCCCCCAGATGAAAGTCCGCTCTTTTTTCCTTAAAAATGTTCAGATGAATATTAAAGTTCTTCGTGCAAAATTTTAAGAATTTAGTTCTATTAGTTTCCCAGATAAACGAATTTTTGTTTTTAATTAATATGGGAGGTGCCGCTCCCCTCATGGGTAGTCCGCCAATTTTTTACCCAAAATGTTTATATGGATGTTAAAGTTCTTTGTGCAAAATTTTAAGAATTTAGTTCTATTAGTTTCCCAGATAAACGAATTTTTGTATTTAATTAATATGGGAGGTGCCGCTCCCCTCATGGGTAGTCCGCCAATTTATTACCCAAAATGTTTATATGGATGTTAAAGTTCTTCGTGCTAAATTTTAAGAATTTAGTTCTATTAGTTTCCCAGATAAACGAATTTTTGTATTTAATTTATATGGGAGGTACCACGCCCCCTAATGCTAGTCCGCCTACTTTTTGTCCTAAATGATCATATTGACACTAAAGTGGCTCCGACAAAATTTGAGGACTCTAACTGTTATATTATCTAAAATATACGGATTTTATATTTTCTTAATGTGGGCGTGGCTCATCGCCCACTTGAAATTTCGAAATAAAAAGTAGCCTATTACCTATTCCAGACATGCAGGAATATGCTGTGAAAATTTCAAGAAAATCGGTTCAGCCGTTTAGTAGTCTATAACGTTCAAACATACAAACATACAAACAAACACACATTCATTTTTATATATGTATATAGATTTATGTATTTATTTGTTTATCTTTATGACCCGCTCCACTTGCTGCGCTGCTGTTAGAAATTTCATATCGTATACACACACAAATGTTTGTGATTTTTCTTTCTTTATTTTCTTTTGCTAAACATTTTCTTCTAAACATTAGTGTGAATTGGTTTTTGCGGATTTTCTTTTTTAATGCTCTCTTTACTAATTCTTTTAAATGTTGCTTTTGTTCTACCATAATTATTGACTAATTGTCACATTGATGTTTTCTTTGGGGGTAGAGCAGAAAGTAGGAAAAACAAAGCAAAAAACTAGCAATAACAAACTGTGTAATAGAAATATGAAACAAAACATAAAGGAAAATAAGATCAACGTCACTCGAATTTAATATGTCATAGATATGGTGTGTCAGGGATGCAAAATGAAAATATGGAATTGTGCAAAAATTGTGTACTTTTTTTAGCACACATTTTTAGCCTGTTTCCAGACAACGAGTACGAGTACTATGATATTTGTTTTTGTCACAATAACAAGGGGGTGTATTTTATCTCCTCTTCTGTGGCTACCAGCGGTTAACGGTATCCTAAGGCTATTTGAATCTAAAGGTAGGAAGGTCTTTGCGGATGACATGGTGCTACTGATCGTGGAAGATGTCTATGCACCATCAGAGACATCTTGGACTGTACAGAAGGTAGGTATAAGGTAGAGAATTTCAGTCTGCTAAAGTTAGATGACGTCAAACCAAATTTATCTAGAAGAGCTCAAAGGTGAGCCTTTATTGGCATTACTGATGCCATTAGAAGCACTCCACAAGCGGCTTTGTGCATCATTCTGTACCTGTCATCTATAGAACATTTTGTAGCGGGTGTGGCAGCTGGTAATCTATTAAGACTCAATGAATCTTCGTTAGTCAAACCTTCGCTCGACAATCATACAAAAATTCTGTACGAAGTGGTAATTCCCCTTGCGGAATTACAGATTATGATATACGATTCTAGGCCTCTGATAGAATTTCCAACTAGGGATTATTGGCATGTATCCGATAGACTGTTTGGTGGGTGTGCAGTTTTCACTGACGGGTCCAAGATAGACTGACGAATGTAGAGTCTGTCAAACAGAGATTCTAGCGATCTGGAAAGCGAAGGAAATCAGGAATCATATCGGTCAGTTGTGACAATTTAAATGCCCTTAGACTGTGTTGGGTGCCGGGGCAATCGTTAGATTAGGTTCGACCCACCCATTTGTCACTATTATAGGTTGATATTCGAAAAAATCCGAGAGTCATAAAACAGTCCTGTGATAGTAGATTGGATTGTAAAGTATCAAAGGCCCTATAACCAATATTTGATATAGGGGCTACTAAAATACTTATAGGACTGCTAACGGAGCATTGCTCAGTTTGGGCCTTTGTGAGTAAGTGGGACAGTAATATAACGGACTATTGTGGGTTATGCGAATATGAGAAGTAGAGACGATCGAGTGTATAATTTACCACTGTCCTAGGATACAAAATCCCAGGCGGAAATAGCGAGGGAATAGGAAATTACGGGTCTTAGCCCTAGCAGTCTACTAGGTTTTATCAAGGAGGTTAGTCACTTCTTCGACTGGGCTTTATATGGGGACATGGAATTTCTCTAATTTTTTTATTTTTAGGGTACTGACTAAGTAAATCTTTTGAGCTGTAATCCCTTGGGAATCCACCAACTCGAAAGGAACTTTACATAATTAAAAAAGACCTTCCATTAATAAACTGTAATCAAAATACCTCAAATGCAATTTTCCGGGGGTCCAAAGTAAAAATTATCTAGATTCTAGAAGACTTTTTTTTTAAATCAATACGATATTTATACCCAAAAGTATGCAGAACTTTTATAAACATTTTAAACCAGGAAGTGTTTGTACTTTTAATTTTACATAGAACCAAAAATAAAATTACAATATTGTACCTACTTTTTCGGCCCTCTGAGCAAGTTGGAGAACAGCACCGCACAACAAATTTTCAATAGGAAAAATCACTCACACGTACATGTAACACACTCAAATGCACACACATTCAACCGATTTTGTATTTCTTTATTTACATGTTCATTTCCATAGCATGGATAAATCAAATAAATAAGAACAGATTTAAATTGAAGGGTGTTTACAAAATTTCAAATGTTGATGATGCTTTTTTATATTTGTTTTTATGTATTTTTTTTTTTTCTTTTAATATTTTCCTTTTAGGAGTTTTTCTTACACACACACGCGAACGCTTAGAAATAGAAAAAAACATCCAAAGACGAAAATAAAAATTAAAGAAAGACCATTAAAACTACGTACAAAAATAACAACACACGAAGTTAGGGAAATGAAGGAATAATAATAAAAAAGATTTACTTTAAATTGGGCTGGCAGACTGTTGTTTTTTATTATATTGAATATATTAAAATATTAGTTAATATTTAGTTAAATGCACATTTTTCTTTTTTATAACACAAATATTTATTCCACAACTTGTTTATTTACCAAAAATTATATTTATTTTGTTAAATTATTGTATTTTTCATTACATTCTCTTAAAATACTTTTTTGTTTCTTTTTATTTTTCAGATTCAATTTCTTGTTTTTCTTTTGATTTTATTGTTATTCATAACATTTTGTCACAAGTATTAGTTTATTTATTAACTTTTCTTTATTATTTTCATAGTTTAATTTATATTTTCTTAGCAGATTTTTGTTTTAATTGAATAAAAAAACTTTTATAAATTGTCACAACCCGCCGCGTTATACACATAAACTTGCTATTATGAGCACAAATTAAACACGAATGAAGAATGAAAAGGAAAATATGAAAAAAACAATAAAAAACTGTTCTCTTATTAAGGCAGCGTTGCTATTTAAGGTATAAGTATTAGTTGCCAGGGATGTACACATTTATTCATTTTAATTGTACTTATTGGGCTAAAATGTAGCATATATTAAAGAGTAGACCTCCACCGGTAGGTTAGCAGATAAACTAACTAACTAACTAACTAACTAAACTAACGAAAGAACTAAAGAAATAACACTAACTAACTAACTAACTACTAACTAACACTAACTAACTACTAACTAACTAACTAACTACTAACTAACTAACTAACTAACTAACTACTAACTAACTAACTACTAACTAACTAACTAACTAACTAACTAACTAACTAACTAACTAACTAACTAACTAACTACTAACTAACTAACTAACTAACTAACTAACTAACTAACTAACTAACTAACTAACTAACTAACTAACTAACTAACTAACTAACTAACTAACTAACTAACTAACTAACTAACTAACTAACTAACTAACTAACTAACTAACTAACTACTAACTAACTAACTAACTAACTAACTAACTAACTAACTAACTAACTAACTAACTAACTAACTAACTAACTAACTAACTAACTAACTAACTAACTAACTAACTAACTAACTAACTAACTAACTAACTAACTAACTAACTAACTAACTAACTAACTAACTAACTAACTAACTAACTAACTAACTAACTAACTAACTAACTAACTAACTAACTAACTAACTAACTAACTAACTAACTAACTAACTAACTAACTAACTAACTAACTAACTAACTAACTAACTAACTAACTAACTAACTAACTAACTAACTAACTAACTAACTAACTAACTAACTAAACTAACTAACTAACTAACTAACTAACTAACTAACTAACTAACTAACTAACTAACTAACTAACTAATAACTAACTAACTAACTAACTAACTAACTAACTAACTAACTAACTAACTAACTAACTAACTAACTAACTAACTAACTAACTAGAAAGAGGAGGCATCATGATGGTCTCCTGGAAGAATGCCCACAAGAGAGTGGCAATTGTATACCTCCCTAGTCACCTAGGCGGGTGGTGGTCGGTCGGCTAGTGGTGACATGGTATATTATCACCTAGAGGCAATGAACGGAAGCTGATTGCCGTATTCAGGGGGTATCCTTGAGATACATACTTATTATTATACCATTGATCTCAGCAGAATCACTACCATACACCCATAATAGAGCGCGATGTCTGTCTGGTGTGCCTTTCAGTGAAGCTCTTGTTGTCTCCAAACACTATGGTGGCCGAATATTTACAAGAAACAATTGTTAAGCCGCCTTTTATACAAATTTATAGCTTTGTAGAGAATGTCTTCACGGACCTAGAGGATATAACCTGGCTAGGTATGTAGATGTTGTTTGGGCAAAATATTGGTACTAACCATTGTGGGCTTTATGTCGACTTTAGGTCCCTTATAGTTGTCACACTATACCAAATAAGCATTCTTGCTGGAATTAAAGTTTAAAACAAGTTTAATTCCAGTCAAACATTCAAATTTCAAGTGTTGAAATACACTTTAATTCAATAGCATTCTCCAGTGAAAACGAAACTTGAATTCAAGTCGAACATTACAATGTTTTTACAGTATATATAAAGAGCTGAAATTTAGACAAGAGGTTGGTCTCCCACCAAATAGATCCACTTCGAAGGGATTTTTGGAAATTCGAATGATTAGGGGGTTAAAAATGGTAAAAACGGGTAAATTCGGTAACCTCATATCTCCTAAACTATAAAAGATACAAAGACAGTTTAAAGCTTATCGTCGTTCATTTAAAAAATAAGCGGGCAGGTGTCTGGTACTTTTTTCAAATTCGGCCCCTTTGGGGAATTAACGGGTAGAAACTGTAATTTGGTACTTCTTTTGCACCCCATGTATATTTTAAACCAGAGAACATTCAGAAAATATTTTTGAATCCTTCATAACTTGACGAACAAATAAAAATATAAATTTAGTACTTTTTGGATATTCGGACGTTTAAGGGGTGAAAATTGTACCTATTTTTGGTACTTTTTTATAAAACATTGTTTTTGGTTTATTAACTTATACATATGAATACATAATAACGGGCTCCCAATACGATGTTGCAACTGGTACTTTTTGACTTAGAACTTAGAAACATGTAATTAAGCACTTGAGAATCTATAAAAGTGGACTTTTTGGTACTTTTTCGTTCTTCAAAAGGTACTTTTTGAGTTTTCTATTTTTCGTTCTTCGACTGGTACTTTTTGAATTTTTTATAATATTGAACCTAGAAACATGAATTTAGGAATGTACAGCCCGGATTAAGTAATAACATATAAAAGGGAACTTTTTGGTACTTTTTCGTTCTTCAAAAGGTATTTTTTGAATTTTCTATAATATTGAACATGGAGTAAGTGAGAACATATAAAACGGGACTTTTTGGTACTTTTTCGTTCTTCAACTTGTACTATTTGGATTTTCTTTTATAATGAACCTAAAAACATAAAACTAAGCAATCAAGGACTTGAGTGAATGAAAATTTAAACTGGAGTATTTCTGGTAATTTTTCGTTCTTTAACTGGTACTTTTTGAATTTTCTAAAATATTGAATATATAAACATAAAATTAAACACGCAGTATCCTAATTGAACGAAAATTTATCTCGCTTACGTCCATTTTGCAAAAAGGGCTCGATATCAATCGAAATCTCTATAGGCCATAGTTGACCCTGCGCCCTTCAATAATTGATTTTAACGTTTTCTACGTACTTAATAATACCATAATCAAACAATTTTTGTTGGAACGAAAATATGTAATGAAATCTTCTTCAGAAAATGACTTAAACGCACATAAATGGCTTTCAAATGTCGATGTCGACGAAATAAACATTTTTAGGAACCGAAACCCACATTTATGAAAAATAAAATTATGAGGATCGGTCCGCCAATATAACCCTCTTACAGAAAATCAGTTTATAGCTAATACATCATTCTAAAAGTTATCATTATGATAGAATTATGGTAGAATTAAAAAAAAATTTTAATTATATATATTATTGATCCAATTCCACATTTAAGTCCCTAATCCGAAAATCACGGTGACGTTCTTATTAATCTAATGATCGGACCACTTCCGAAATTTGCTTTTTTACGACATATGATTTGCCGAATATAACTCTTACTTCTTACTTATTTTAATCATAAAATACCACAAAAATAGGAATAGTCTTCCTTTAGAACTGCGAGTTTTCATACATTCTAATAATGTTTTCAAAGTGAAACTTTTGGAATATTTTTCAATCTCTTTGTGATCCCTTTAAATGATGTTGTTCTGGAAGAACTTTAACATCCATGTAAACATTTTGGGTAATAAACTGGGGGACTACCATTGAGGCGAGCGGAACCTCCCATATGAATTAAATACAAAAATTCGTTTATCTGGGAAACTAATATAACTAAATTCTTCAAATTTTGCACGAACAACTTTAATATTCATCTGAACATTTTGGAGAAAAAAGGGTGGACTTTCATCTGGGGGGCTTGGAGCTCCCATATGAATTAAATAGAAAAATTCGTATATCTGAGAGACTATTAGAGCTAGAATCTTCAAATTTTACTGAAGAACATTTAGAGAATAACGGGCGGACTTTCAATGGGGGGCTTGGCACTTCCCATATGAATTAAATACAAAATTTTGTATATCTGGAAACTATTAGATTATTCAAATTTTTCATAGATTAAATTAAAATCTTAATTAACGTTCGGAATAATTGGCGAAATTGCAATAATTTGCTTGGAATCTCCCATATGTAACAAATTGTATATCTGGAAAACCATTGTAGTTAGAATCATCAAAATTGTTAAGTAGGATTCTTATTTATATTGCTTTTAGGATAGCACAGCACACTGGGTATAGCTAGTAAATAAACAAATAAAATATCTTTGTTTTTACGTTATTGATCATTTTCTTAATGCAAAATTTTTTAGAAACTGATTTTCTGCAAGATGTTTTATATGGAAGATAGGGTTAAATATCGGCAGATCCTAGTAAAACTTGGAGAAAGGATTTGTTTTTAATTTTTAAGAATTTTTTATTCATCCATGCATAATTTCTCATGCAACTAAAAAAAAAACTAAACGTAGTTGAAAACTTAGCCGGCTTACAGTCGATTTTAAGCCGCCGCCGACATATTTAGTGTCAGTCGCCGCCGTCGTTAATATTTGTCGGCGCAGGGCTCTGATGCCGGCTCTCTTGTATCTTACTATTGTTTTCTTCATTTGCGTTGTTATTATTTGTACATCATTCATCAACAACAAGTCATTGCAGAAATTTGTTTATTTTGGTTTATTTAATTGCGAATTCTGGAATAACATCGAAGTACATACATATAAATACTGTATAAAATATGACAATGTTGCATCAAATCAACCATTTTGGCAGTAAAATACTACAAAATGGTCTAAAATTAAGTGCTACTTCGGCAGCAACCAGAAAATCTCTCTGGGGATATGTAGACATAGCATTTAACCAGGTTGACAGCAATCGTTTGCAGGAGGTAGGATCTGACCGCCTCTGTGCCGAGTGGCTTATCAAAAATGGTGGAGCTATACGCACTGTAGATTTACCCAATCGGTCGTTTCAAAATTACAATGCGCTGCCCAGGGAAGATGATCATTTCAAAATAAAAATGGTCGATGCTACCAACTCTTCGATCATGAAAATTGGTTTGGAACATTTTAAGGGCTGCCATCATATTGACACCGTTATAATACATCAGTGTAAACATTTGGAATCGGATGGCTTAGAAGGCTTGAGGTATTTGAAAAATACCTTAAAAGTGTTGCAGGTATCGGGTTGTGATAATATCACCGATGAGGATTTAATGGTTATTGGGGAATTGGCAAAATTGGAATTGTTAAAGATAGTCCAAATGCGTTATGTTAAGGATTTGAAAAAGGTCGAAAAGAATTTGAAAGCAAAGTTACCCAACTGCGTCATGGAAATTAAGTGAGAAGGAATTAAGTGTGAGTTGCCAAAAAATTATATTTGTTGAGAAATATGGTGTATAATAAGATTTATTTATAGGCGAATAAGATACGCTATTATGATGGATGAGATGCATCAGTTGAGTGTGGCCGAAAATATGTTATTTGTTTAGAAATGTAATGTATAATAAATATTTATTGACGATTATGTTGCGATTTTTTCGAAGATAGTATTATGTTTACAAAATGCTTATTGGTATTTGCAGATTTATTACATAAATACTTCAAAATACTAACGAAGATTTTCTCAGTTTTAACGGAAATTTTTAAATACAAAAATATAAATTTTAACAGCTACAGCTAGGAGTCAAGTGAAAAAAAATGTCAGCTGATTGAAATAATACTACCTTATGTAAATTCGCCTTGTGTTATTGTTTGTTTTCAATGTTATTGTTGTAAAATGCCGGCGTTCGTTTGTCTTGTTATTGTTTTTTTTTTCATCTCCATTGTTCATCATTCAACAGTAACAACTCATTGCGAAATTCTTTTAGTTTCGATTTATTTAAACGCGAATTTTGGAATAATATCGAAGTATACACGTACAAATTATATAAAATATGACAATTTTGCATCAAATCAACCATTTTGGCAGTAAAATACTACAAAATTTCACCACAAATGGACTAAAATTAAGCGCAACCAGAAAATCTCTCTGGGGTTATGTAGCCATAGCATTTAACCGGGTAGACACAGATCGTTTGCTTCAAGTAGGACCTGATCGCCTGTGCGCCGAGTGGCTTATCAAAAATGGTGGTGCTATACGCACTGTGGAGTTACCCAGCAGGCCGCATCAAAGTTACAATGCACTGCCACCGGAAAACAATCGCTTCAAAATCAAAGTAGTCGATGCTACCGGCTCTTCGATTATGAAAATTGGATTGGAACATTTTAAGGGCTGTAATCATATTGATACCGTTATATTGCATGAGTGTAAACATTTGGAATCGGATGGTTTACAGGGATTGTTGCATTTAAAGGAAACTTTAAAGGTATTGCAGGTTTCGGCTTGTGATAACATCAGTGATGAGGGCTTAATGGTTATTGGAGAATTGACAAATTTGGAATTGTTAAAGATATTCGAAATGCGTTATGTTAAGGATTTGAAAAAGGTCGAGCAAGATTTGAAGGCAAAGTTGCCTAATTGCATCATGGAAATTAAGTAAAAATGAGTGGACGAAAATTAAGTTATTTGTTCGAAAATATTTTATTTATTGACGAATGAGAAGGAAGCATAAATGGAAGTGGCCAAAAAATGTTATTTATTCAGAATTGTTGTGTATAATAAAACTTATTTATTGACGATTATGGAAAGCTTGTTTCGTGAAGGTATTTGTGCAGTTTGGAAGTAGTGAGTGAAAGTTGAAGTGTGTATAAGTGTGAACCTGCTGAGTTTAAGAACATTTACAAAAGGGATTTATTTTTGTTCTCAATAAAAATCAATATTAAATAAAATTAAAAAAATTGGAACGGGAATGGGGTAATTATCCTAAAACGACATTAATAAAACATCGTAATAAGTTATATAGCAAACAAGAATCACATCCGTCCTATACTGGAATTAAATTGAAGATTCGATGATTCTTGCCGATTTTTTCCTTGAGAGAAAACAAAGAGAAGAAGAATTTGCTAATGACAATTTGCTGATTTGTAGCGCGTCAATAGAGGAGTGAGAAGGAAATCAAGAATTTAGTTATAGTTGACGGAAGGATGTTTCTCAGTCCAGGTTATGGCTATTCAAAGGCAGAGTAAAGTTGGTAATAGGTATTTAGGTTTCAGTTCCACAAAAAAAAGCCTTCCAACTTCAGTTAAGTTATATTACTTTGGTCACTTTTTAACGACTTCTGTAGAAGTGGCCAAGAATAAGTGTTAAAAGGGAACATCAGTTACTTTCTCTGTCTGTACGGCCCTGGTTTGACTACTTTTTACTAGATTAAATGGACTCATCCGAGAACATCTGGAGGAATAATCGACAAGTTGTTCGGTTAAGGAGTTTTAATACCCTGACACATACCCTTTACAGGTATCCCAAAGGAAACAATTTGATTAAAATTAAAATTGCTATACTTAACTTATATTTGGTGTCAATTGAATTAGCTTAAACTAAAAAAAAATTACGCAAAAAATATATAATAAATACTAAGTACTAAAAAAATTGAGATACTATCTGTAAAATATTTATGCCAGTCACGAAACAATTTACTAAGAAGAAGCCAATATATAAGGACGTATATCTTCAACATCCAAAAGATTTTGAGGATCAACATTTTCTTCACACATGGGACATTCGTTAAGCTCAGATAAAATACTGGAATTAAAAGGATAACAGATTAAACTATGTTTTAAATTTTTATTAAAAAACTTACTTTTCCATTTCCGCTCTAAAACAGGGAAAATCACACGAAGGGCACGAGGTCATATGCTGTTTGATTATATGCTGGCCGGTGGCAATACAAATGGGTAATGTGGTCTTACAACTATAACAAGTCACCTCCATATTGGGTAGATTTGTATCACAGATGGGACATTCCATGGTCTCATCATCGATTTCATCACGAAAGTTTTTAATACCTTTGGGGGCCTTGCGTACTATTGACTCTATCTTTTTAGCATATCGCGAGTCGAGACTATTGCGATACTCCGGACGCATTAACATGGAGGCATACATAAATGCGGACTTTTTTAAGCCAGAACGATGACATTCTATAACGGTGGAGGTTAAGATGGGTACAATATCTGTAATTAAAAACAATCGTTAATTACAACTTCACCTAAAATTCCTTTAAAAACTTACGCAAAGGAAACTGTGATATATTGGCCGCTACTTGAACCAGCAATTTAGCAGCCAGCAAATGATTACCCAGTTTTACATGGATTCTCACTAAAGTATAACGGTGCAATAATATTAAATTATGTCTCATTTCGGCTGTTACCGAAAGATTATTACGCCTTAGTTCCTGATACATGGAATATAACAAATCTCTAGCCGCTTTATAGTTGCCAGATAACTGCTCTTGGTTGGCTATTATGACTGCGGTTTTAGCAGCATCTTTATAGTGCCGTCGCGCCATATACAGTCTAAACAAATAGCGAGGATCTTTGGGTGAACCATCTACTTCACCCAATAAAAACTCTATAAGCTGAGTAGCCAGCTGTTCATTATTCGAAGTGGCCACACAATCTATGGCCATAGATAAGGCCTGAGATTCTTCATTACTAAAGGAGGAGGCTTTTAAAAGAAACCTTAAGGCTTTGGTAAATTCGCGTGCCAAAAAGTAATATTTTCCCGCCAACAAAGTATACTTTTCTCCCTCAAAATACTGAGCCAAAGCCAAATAATCACTAGATTTAGCATTTTCATATCTCTCCAGCAATTCACCATGTCGTTTAAGTTTATTATGCCTCTGGGCTAGAGAGAAAGCTTCCTCCACACAGCCACATAAAACCAGGAACTGTAAAGCCTGTTCTATATCACCGATTTTCTGATAGAATTTCGCCAATAGTTTAGCACTTTCCATAGAGCGTGATTCTAAGACAATTTCCGATGCTGCATGCGGATCACACAAATGATCGAGGTAGATACGCACACAAGCATCTAAATCTCCTGCTATGCGATAACTATTTATGGCCTCTTCAAATTGACCATCTGATTCTTTGGCTTTTGCATATAAAGCATGTAATTTGGTAGATTTTACATTTGGTAAAATTTGATTGGCTTTATTCCACATTTTGAGTGCGATATAATGTGAGCAGGCCTCATCGTAGTATTCACCACGTTCGTAAAGGCCGGCTGTCTCGGTTATGTGTCCTACGGTGGCTAACAGCTCAGCACAGTCGTAAAGCAATTGTTTGTCATTGAGTTCGACAGCATATTGGATCTAAAGGGAGAAAATTTTATTGTATAGTGATTGCCTAATGTTTTGCTTTGATTATACTTACCCCTCTTCTAAAATCACCTGCTCTTATGGATGTCCTGGCTATACCCATTTTACATAGACGCACATGTTCTTCATACTCTGGAGAGGTATTAACTAATTGTTGTATTTCGGTGTTATCAATCAAATCCTCTTTGTAACCTTTTCGTAGTGATATAAAGCATCAGCGTAGTTGCCACTAAAAGAGAAGGAAAAGTATTAGTGGGTCTTCTAATCTGTCAGCCCGACATAGTGTAATGAATTCCCACTATCCATCCATCCATTCTTCAATCCATCTATCTATCTATCTATCTATCTATCTATCTATCTATCTATCTATCTATCTATCTATCTATCTATCTATCTATCTATCTATCTATCTATCTATCTATCTATCTATCTATCTATCTATCTATCTATCTATCTATCTATCTATCTATCTATCTATCTATCTATCTATCTATCTATCTATCTATCTATCTATCTATCTATCTATCTATCTATCTATCTATCTATCTATCTATCTATCTATCTATCTATCTATCTATCTATCTATCTATCTATCTATCTATCTATCTATCTATCTATCTATCTATCTATCTATCTATCTATCTATCTATCTATCTATCTATCTATCTATCTACTATCTATCTATCTATCTATCTATCTATCTATCTATCTATCTATCTATCTATCTATCTATCTATCTATCTATCTATCTATCTATCTATCTATCTATCTATCTATCTATCTATCTATCTATCTATCTATCTATCTATCTATCTATCTATCTATCTATCTATCTATCTATCTATCTATCTATCTATCTATCTATCTATCTATCTATCTATCTATCTATCTATCTATCTATCTATCTATCTATCTATCTATCTATCTATCTATCTAATCTATCTATCTATCTATCTATCTATCTATCTATCTATCTATCTATCTATCTATCTATCTATCTATCTATCTATCTATCTATCTATCTGTCTATCTACTCATTCAAATACTTACTTAAATTCCAATTGCTGGGCATATTCACGTGCTATAAATGGTACCTCATTCGGTTCGTATTTATGAGCCAACAACAAAGCCTGTTCCCATTGCAAAAGATCACGGCAAATATCTAAAGCATCTTTGGTATAGGAGCCTTTTAAGAAAAACTCTTTGGCTTCTTCGTATTTCTCCAGTAGAAGACAACAAAAACCGCTTATTAAATAAACATCCTCCAAATAGCGTATATCCTCCAAAACATTAACCATAGACACATCACCAATTTTGCGATAAGCCCTCAAAGCTGAAAAGAAATTAAACAATAATTGTAGCCTCAACATATACTAGATATACAAACCTGTAGTAGGTTCCAAATCTTCCAAAGCCTGCTTGGCAAATTCCATCCAAGAACCCTTTAAATTAATCCTATCGCACACCTTAAAAGCCTCTGAATATTTGCGTAAATTCAAGAAATTCTTTAAATTACCATTTTGACTAGTACCGGGTAATACCAAGTGAGTGGCCAAAGATTGTGTAGCATATTGACCACCATCTATGTGTAAAACCATTTCACCATCACACAACATTAAAGGTATCTGTGAGACATTTAACTTCGTTTCTCCTGCCTTTAAAGTGTGTTTACCATAAACGGAATAGCGTACAAATACATGAGTATAAACCAATTTGCCATCGTAGCTGATAAAATGGTTAGGTTGCGCCAAATCCCACAAACAAACCAAACAGTTTTTGGGAAAGTCTGCTATTAATATGGCCTCTTCTAAGGCGGGCAAGAAAACATAACCCTGGCCATGATCATCGATAAAAATTAATTTTGTGCCCTCGTTATCGGTAAACATTTTTGTCAAGCCCATATTGTGGCGATACATGGTGCAGATTTCCCATTTTTCCAAAGAAAAATACACTAGATGGCCAATCTGTTTATAGAAAATTTAAATTAAAAATATAATTTGATTAATCCGAGAACATTTCTTACATCTGTAGCAAATATTAGATATTCCTGCGTTAGTCCAAAACACGTGATAACAGCATCATTTAATGTAGGCACTGCATTCGGAAACATTTGCATTAATTTGTCTTTTACATTGGGATTGTCTGTGACAATAGCTTGTAGCATTAGTTGTGGTGGACAGAAGACTGCACAATAATCTGCATTTAGTTTTATGTCTTCCACCGTCTGTGAGAAGTCTCTTTCACTTAAAGGTTGTGGCTGATCTCCTAGACTTTTACCTAAATCATAAAACCAGACATGTTTATCTACACAAGATGCCAGATGATATGGACCAATTGCTAAAACATTTGGTTCCGTTTCGAGACTTTGTCGATAGGGCAGTGGTTTAGACTGGAATGAAGACATAGAAGATAATGGAAATCGGTTAACAAATAAATTCTATTGAAAGACTCTAAATGTTTGACTATAAAACAAACTTTCCGAATATCGAAAAAGGAAAAATCGAAATTTTTCTAAAAATAAGTTCGAAATTTTCAAATATTTAAAATTTTTCTAAAATATATAATAATTTATTTAAAATTTTCGAACATGTAAAATTAAGGAAATTTTCGAATATCGAAAATAACAAAATTTTCGAATATCGACAACAATTTAAAAATCGGAAATATGTATTCCAAATTCTCGAATATCGAAAATAAGAAAATTTTCGAATATCGAAAATAATGAAATTTTCGAATATCGAAAATAACGGAATTTTCGAATATCGAAAATAATGGAATTTCCGAATATCGAAAATAACGGAATTTTCGAATATCGAAAATAATGGAATTTCCGAATATGGAAAATAAGAAAATTTTCGAATATTGAAAATAATCGAAATTTTCGAATTTAATTAATTAATGGAATTTTCGAATATCAAAAATAATCAACAATTTTTAAATATCGAAAATATTCGAAGTTTAATAAACAAAATTTTCGAACACATATTGAAATTTTTGAATATCGAAAATAATCGATATTTGAGAATTTTGAAAAACTCAAAATTTTCAAATATCGAATGTTTCTCACTCACCTTATCGGGAGAATAAACATAAATGGATACTTCGGCTAAACTGCTTAAAATAGCTATTCGGGGAGCTGATACTGCATGCAGACTAGGAAGTTTGGTAACATAAATAAATACCGAACCCGTCATAGTGGTAACCGACATCAGTTGACCATCCGCCGACCAATCAATCATTTGTACACCCGAATGATCGGGTACAGTGATAATTTTTTCCGTTTCATGTAAATTTGTAATGGAATGTATTTTAATGCTAAAAAAACAAAATAATTACACTTGATATTTAAATAGATAACACTCCCACATACTTATCATCACCACATGAGGCAACAATTTCCAAAGCCGGACAATACGCCAAACCAGTAAGCAGTTCTTTGTGATTTTTAACTTGCCACAACTCTTGGCCAATATCTTTGGGATGTGTGGAAATGGCCACAACATGACCATTGGAGAAACCCAACAGTATATAGCCGTCACCGAACCATTTGTGTTGCAGTAAAGAACCATAACGACTTTGAAAACCCAATTCAGTGGGTGTATCCGGTTCGGGTAAATAGTATAGATACAAGGTACGCTTACCTATAATCATACTAATGGCATTATCACCACTTATGCGATCTTCATTGGCCATTTCGGCAAAATACATATCGCTGGGTACATCCCTTAATTGCACTACACGCATGGAATCACCCTCCTCATTGCTGAGAGAAAAGGTTTTGTCATCGGAACCCAAAGCTAAAAGATTTTGCGCTGACCAGGCACCACAATTAATGCGTTTGGAATGTTTACCCAAAACGGGTATTCGCTTGTTGGTTTTATGATTGTAAATGGCCAAATTGCCACGGGCAGTGCCTACTGCCATGATTTGTTCTTGCTTAGACCATATAATACAGGACAAGGGATCCCTTAGGCCAGATTCAACGGAAAGTTTCTGTTGCGTAGAGGCATTCCATATAGTTATGACAGGCGAGGAGGCAGTAATAATGCCTAAAACTTCACCTTCATTATCCCAGGCAAAACCCGAGCACAAACTGTAAAATTAACCAAGTAATCGATATTTTAATTATTCATTAATTTTCCTACAAATTTGTCTACTTACCCCGGCAGTGTTATTCTCTCCACCATTTGTCCTTGTCTGTTAAATACAGCCACCGTACCATCAGATCCGGTTGTGGCCAATAGTGCTCCCTGTACACCCTTTTGCCATATAAAATAAACATCTCCGGGTCCATGGGGTTCCTCATATTTGTACAACACTTTCTCAAAAGACATTTTTACGCTGAGACTGTGCGTGTTTCTGCGTTTTTCTTCTTAATTCTATGATTTTCAATTGCACTAATTTGTCCATATACAAAATACACTTTCATCCATACAAGTTTATGCGTTGTTCATCATTGTTAGTTGGAAAATGTTTTAGAAAATGCACCACATAAAAAAATACTGAGGAAAAATTCTATAATTGGTTTTTTGCGGTGTTTTGTTTTGTTTCTTTCATGGCTTTTGTTTTGTTCGCGTTTCCATAACAACAGGTGGTTCAGTGTTGTCAATTACGACTTTTCGTTAACAAATATATTCATTTCTAAAAAATACATCTCTACTATTTTAACAAATTTGCAAAGTTGAGCAAAAATTCACTTTTTTTATATGTAGTGAGAAAAAATCTCCCGTAAAAAATGTACGTGTTTGTGTGTTGAACGCCGCAAAAGTTACGCAGGCCACAAAATTGTAGTAGAAATATCAAATATATTGCCGTGATTGATGATTTAACTTAACCTCACTTTTGTTCAGTTGTTATTTATCTCATAAAAACTTTGCAGTTTATAAATATTTTAATAGTTCTTTTTTATTATTTTCAACTTTTTTCGATTTTTATTTGCTTTTTCTGTAAAGATAGTCGACTCTTCTTCAAAAGTCAACTTTATCTTCACGCAAATTGGTTTGCAAATTCAGAGTGTTTCAAAAACTGCTGCGGCCTAGCAGACTTGGCTGCGCACGCACACAAACACGGGTATTTCTTATGGGCAGGTTTCAGCTGCATTATCCTAGGGCGATTTCAACTTCCTGCAGCACATATAAAAAACGATTTTCCTGTGAGCAGTTTAAACGACTTTTCTGTGCACAGCAGAAGCATCTCGTTTATTGAAGAAATTAATTTTTTGATAATATTATGTTATATTACGCCATCTATATTTCGTGAAATACATCATTAATATAGGTGAGACATGTCTCACTCACTGCGCCATCTGGTAGTCAATGTAAAATTAAATCGATAAAAAGTGTCTTTGATAAGCGTAATCGATAACATTTATATATAAATACTTTACAATAGCAAACAATTAAAAACTAACTAACTAACTAACTAACTAACTAACTAACTAACTAACTAACTAACTAACTAACTAACTAACTAACTACTAACTAACTAACTAACTAACTAACTAACTAACTAACTAACTAACTAACTAACTAACTACTAACTAACTAACTAACTAACTAACTAACTAACTAACTAACTAACTACTAACTAACTAACTAACTAACTACTAACTAACTACTAACTAACTAACTAACTACTAACTAACTAACTAACTAACTACTAACTAACTAACTAACTAACTAACTAACTAACTAACTAACTACTAACTAACTAACTAACTAACTAACTAACTAACTAACTAACTAACTAACTAACTAACTAACTAACTAACTAACTAACTACTAACTAACTAACTAACTAACTAACTAACTAACTAACTAACTAACTAACTAACTAACTAACTAACTAACTAACTAACTAACTAACTAACTAACTAACTAACTAACTAACTAACTAACTAACTAACTAACTAACTAACTAACTAACTAACTAACTAACTAACTAACTAACTAACTAACTAACTAACTAACTAACTACTAACTAACTAACTAACTAACTAACTAACTAACTAACTAACTAACTAACTAACTAACTAACTAACTAACTAACTAACTAACTAACTAACTAACTAACTAACTAACTAACTAACTAACTAACTAACTAACTAACTAACTAACTAACTAACTAACTAACTAACTAACTAACTAACTAACTAACTAACTAACTAACTAACTAACTACTAACTAACTAACTAACTAACTAACTACTAACTAACTAACTAACTAACTAACTAACTAACTAACTAACTAACTAACTAACTAACTAACTAACTAACTAACTAACTAACTAACTAACTAACTAACTAACTAACTAACTAACTAACTAACTAACTAACTACTAACTAACTAACTAACTACTAACTAACTAACTAACTAACTAACTAACTAACTAACTAACTAACTAACTAACTAACTAACTAACTAACTAACTAACTAACTAACTAACTAACTAACTAACTAACTAACTAACTAAACTAACTAACTAACTAACTACTACTAACTAACTAACTAACTAACTAACTAACTAACTACTAACTACTAACTAACTAACTAACTAACTAACTACTAACTAACTAACTACTAACTACTAACTAACTAACTAACTAACTAACTAACTAACTAACTAACTAACTAACTAACTAACTAACTAACTAACTAACTAACTAACTAACTAACTAACTAACTAACTAACTAACTAACTAACTAACTAACTAACTAACTAACTAACTAACTAACTAACTAACTACTAACTAACTAACCCATGGTCTCGCATATATTCCGGGGTAAAACTATGGAAGGCTTATGACCAACGCTTAATGCAGAGGCAACCAATTTTACTAGATAGTTGCCACTTAAGTTCTCTGATGGGGATTCCAACAATAACGGTCCCTTTACACGATCACACTTTACGAAAAAGTAAAATGAAATTCCATCCGTATTATAAAACGGAGAATAAAAGACGCATGATTTATATTTTTTGTGTTCACACGATTGGTATAAAACAATAACAAAGTAAGGTGGAATCAACTGTTTCACTTTCTTTGTATATGTTCTGAATCATTTCAAAAAATGAAGAGAGCCATGTGTAATGGTTTCATTATATATTGTATTTACACGATCCCACTCGTACCCTTTAACAAAACAGATCATATTACTTGTGTGCTCGTGTAAAGGGGACTTTAGCAAGTGGAACATACTAACTATACCACACTTTTACAGGTTTGTCCTGCTCTGACACATTACATTTTTAGTCTGATTTTGATTACTTATTATTTCTTAAAAATGTTATTTATTTATTAACAAAAAAATATTATTACTTAATTAAATTAAAATAATATATATATATATTTAAAACTGGTGATAATAATGAAAATGCAAGAAAAAATAATTCGACTTAAAATATGACTTTTATTCTTTTAGAAGAAAAAAGAAAAATAATTTTGAAATGTAAAAGCAAAAGAAAACAAATGATAAAGAAATAAAATGAGAAAATTGCACTTTATATAAATTTAAATAATAACAACTAAATATAAAGTAAATAACTTAATAACAAAATACTTAAAAATAAAAATGAAACAATTAAACAATTCATTTATTAATATTTAATTTTAAGAAAATTATCACATAATTAATATAATTATTAAACCTGATGTGTGTGTGTGTTAAGTATTTTTAAAATTTTTCCTTAAAATTAAGTTAATAATAGAAAAAAATAAGGTTTTTGAACTAATTAAACAATTCAATTAATTGTACATAGCAACAATTAAAGGAAGTCTTGTAGCAGCAGCAGCTTTTCTCAGGAAAATTCTTTCTGTAGAAGGGCAGTGAGCTCAGCCATAGCCCATTAAATATTTGGGTAAATAAGCAATGGAAGTAAGTAAACTGTAGCTAAAATTGTTGAGGGGGAAAAAAGTAATAAATAAATTAAATAAAACAATTTTTGCCTAAAATTGAATAACATTTATTTAAACAAATATTAAACCAAAACCGTGTATCATTTACATAAAATTAACCATAAGATATAATAACATCCGGCACCTGCCACTCGGTGGTGGTTTCAATTCCATTGTGTTCCTCGGCCTGGGTTTGCTCATTAGTTTTGTATAGCAGATGTTTATCCTTATTTAGATCAAGTGCTATCAGGCCACTGTTAAGTTAGCAGTAAAATTTGTTAATTGTACAAAATAAACCATTACCAAAATATTTATAATTATAAATTTTTTAACTTAAAATAAACCAATTATGAGTGAAAATGAGTGCAGCTATAAATTTACGTTTTTAAAATCTTTTAAAATTTATATAATATGGCGTGCTAAACTCAAAGTGTTGGCAACCCTATAATGAAAATATTTAAAATTTTTATTTTTTTAATTTTTTTTATACATATATTAAAAAAATGTCTTCTTTAAACCCAGATTAGTAAGCAGTGAAATAAAACTTGTGTTTGTTAAACTTAATATTATATAACATAACACCTTTTAGCCAATTAATATCGGTTTCCTTAAAACTATTGAACATCACAAACAGAGAGTAATTAGTTTTAGGTTAAAAGTACGTACGAATTACTAAGACCACGATAGAACCATGATTTCCATGATTTACCCGATACATCGTCTACTTTAGCCTCTAGAGCCGAGCAGAAGTGACGACGATCGTGTGAACGTCCACTCTTGGCATCACACAAGATTCGCTTTCGACACTCCGAGTCACATGTGGGTCTTACGGGGGAGTTCTTCCAATAGTTTCTGGAATGATATAGAAAGATAAACATTTTAGAAATTATAAAATATAGTCTTTAACCGAGTCATTCGTATTGTTATCGTGTCAGTTTTTCAATTAATCGAAGATTAAAGCTGTTTCCGAAAAGGGCAGACAAAAAAAGTCCGAGACTCCGCTGGAAGAACCAAGTATTATGTACTGGAGACAACAAGCACAAGATCAAAGTGCTTGGAAAGCCATAAAAACGTTTATTTATTCCTTACCTAGCCTTCCAACGAGAAAGATATGGCCGAAGCTTGATAAAGAGCGCTCGGATTATCTTCTGAAACAAAGTCGATCCTAACTCAGCAAAGTGATAGCTGTCATTATAGGAAACAGTAAATTTGAAATACCTAACGATGATGACGGCAGAAGCCACCAAGATAACGAAGAAGAGGAATCAATATCACCATCCAGCATTAGGGGATATCCGACTCTGATATCTGGAACATCGATTTTTGGAGGAAACTTTAGAGTTATCTGGAATTAAACTAGATAACCTAAACGCCTTTATCATTGCGTTTAGTTTGGTAAAACAAACTCCAACAGCCCTGATCAGTAGCACTTCGAATCTAAGACTCTCTCCCTCTAAATTTATTCACTATCCCTTTCTGTCTCTGTCTTAATTTTCCTCTTTTGTCTTTTAACTATTAATCTCTTAAATCTCTCATTTCATTGCCACCAACTCTAATCTCTTACTACAACTTCCTCTTTCCTATTCTTCCTTTCTCTCTTAATCTACTTACAGGTATCGGAAAGGGACCAAAAGGACCCGCCCTATGAACCTTTGCAATCTGAAAACCAACCAACCAACCAAATCGATTTCAGACAGAAAAAAGCGAATCGTCTAAAAATGATCCTTTCTTTTTTCAAAATATCAAGACTATTCTATGCTCTATATATCAACAGGATGTCAGATCGGTCAAGAATTCGGAAGTAGTAGATGAAACTTCGCAAAAGAGATAAAATTATTGGATGGGATCAGAAGATACATTTTCTCAGAAATGTATGGCCAAGATTCCAGCTGAGCAACCAACACTTTATAAAAATGATTACCAGTGATCCTTTAAGTCAACTTTCCAACGTTTAGTTTCCAAGTCAAGTGAACAAACAAGCAACATCTCCAACTCGATGGGTAAGGATCATCACACAGATCATTATGTCCTTCCAAAGGCTATACAACGAAAGACGTTCGAAAGTTTAATTAACACACTGCTAAGAAGGTTAGGTATCATGGATGGTCCAATCGTCCAAATAGCTCAGTTTGTTAGGAAAATATTCCGAAACCTTATTTTGATCCTGTAAGAACTTTTGTGGATGTAATGTGAAGTGTTCAAAAGTAGCTTAGTTGGTAGGAATTGCCGTGATCAAGAAATGGGACTAGTTCCCAAAGTCTATGGCAATTGCATCGATAAGATTGTCACGCTTTATCGTAATTCCATGATAGTCGTATCTCTAACGTTTAGTGCCCTAGATTAGCAACAATCTTCCAAAGACTATACAACCAATGACGTTCGAAAGTTCCGTTAACACTCCGCTAAGAATGTTCAGTATCATGGATGTTTCAATCGTCCAAATCAGCTGAGTTTGTTGAGAAAATATTCCGATGATCCAGCGAGAATTTTAGTGGTTATAATGTAATCAAATGATAGGAGGAGTTCGCTAAAGTTTTTCTTAGCAATTGAACGGTTAAGATTTCATCATGATTGGACTATTAAGTTTGATTTCAATCTGAAAACACCTGCACAACGAAGGGTCTTCAAAACAGGCAATTCCTCTACATGCGCAAGAAATCGGACATTCGCAGACATTATGTTGGAACAAACTTCGTTGAAGCTCGATGGAGCACCCGCCTAAGATCATACTGACTAATATGGTGACATCATTGTTTCGTTCTTCGTTAACCGTTAGCAGTAGAGATCAATACTTGTTACTTGGCCCCTCTAGATTTTCCCTTTAAGGGTTTCCCAAGGTACAGTTCTATATAGTCATAAGACTGCAAAGGTTCTATACCATAATGATATAAAGGTTATCCATTCCAAAACTTACTTATAATACAAATCAAATAACTCTTGATTATGCGTCAGCTCATTTATCAAATTATCCCAGTCCACAGGTCTCAAAGCTTTCATATTATAAGCAGCTCTAGCCGTATACAATTTATACCAAATAGGATAATCATATAAATTGGCCTCCTTCAAATTCATAATCCAAGATTCGTGATCAACCACAAGGCGAGTAGTGGTATCATGATCACCATCCACATAGTAAATACGATAGCCAGGATTTAAATCATAATAGGGTGAAACGGAGGGGCCAATATAGGCAATGTTATTGGAGTGTCCTAGAAAAGAAAATATTTTTTTTTAATTCAAATTTGTTTAACCCTAATCTTGGCAAATACTTACCCAAATCATGAGGATCATAGAACATTTCAAATTCATCGTAGTGAGTATGACCATAGAATTGTGCCATTATAGTGTTCTCATAACGTGAGATGATTTTATAGAAGTTGCGGGACCACACCTTTAAACAATCTGAATGCCCGGGTGGTATATGACCAATAACATGTACCTTTTCATTGGAGAATTCGGCACTTTGAAGTTCGTAAATGAACCACTGCAGTTCAGTGGCGGGATCAGTGGAGTTTAAAAGTAACCACCTATAAGTAAAGATTATCAAAATCTGTAGAGAGTTCCAAATGACAAACAACTTACCAGTTCTTATTATTACAATAATTCATATTAAGAGATATAATACGAAAACCGGGTCTAACTAAAACCGAATAGAAAGCTCCTCTGCGTATGGTATGCGAAACACTTTGAGGCAACCATCTGCGCCATTGCACATCTAATTCATCATAAAGCCAAGATATTGAATTTTCCACTTGATTAACATAAGGTGGGGGGAAACTATTGACAGGTGCACTTTCATGATTACCCAGAGCTGGGAAAATAGGTACACCAGGGAATTTCTCAGTCATTTGTTTAACAGTTTCTTTAATAATTTCCAAATTTTCCTGTTTCGTTTGATTCCAAACATCATGCGGGGGCAGATCACCAGTCCATAATATATAATCAATATCATTATGAGTATCAGCAATATGGGAGAGCATGTTGTCGACAGTTCTTTTAGGGGTATCGCACTTACGATAATCACCCCATTTACCGGCAGCTGCATTGGGATTTGAGGGTCTACCGCTACTCAAACGGCAGCACAGAGGTTCATTACAATCGGCATTCGAACCCTCAACATAATGAGGATCGTAATGAGTATCGGATATATGCAAAACTTTAAAGAAAGGAGCACCCTCTTTAGGTACTGGTAGCTCTAGTACTGGCGGTTTAGGTACTGGTGGGAATATAACTTCCCATTCATGATAAGGATTATAGATATCTTCACAACCATCTCCTATAACAAAACTACAAATCTCATCGGGACTAAGAGTAGTGCGCTGTAAAACATACACCACCTCTGTGCCAAACAAACTGGAAACACCCTCACATACCCGTGGGCTTTGTATATTGAGATTAGCGCAAAACTGATAAATCATTTTAATGATTTCCTGTTCTGACTTGCCCGTGTGTATATAGTGCAAGAGTAGACCTGCTCCTGCCTTACAGGCCGTACACGATACTTTGGATAAAAGACTATTTTCGATTTCATAGGAAACCTGCTTTAGATTTAGCAGTTTTAAAGCTTTATCGACAAATGGTGGATAGGCCAGACCATCGGGTGTATTATCGCCGTACCACAACATGCGAGAGGTAGATGTTCGATTTTTCAGTTTTCTTAGACGTTCGAGGAACTCTTCGTCATCTTTTTCCGAGGGTTCGGCATTTGTGCGATTGTCATAGTGTTTAAGCTCTACATGAGGTGTTATGCTACGTGGTAACGAAAGGATTTCCCATTCATCTTCGGGTTGTGTCCAATTTACCACCTGGCGTCGGAAATTGTGTAGAGTTGGAAAACCTAGAAAAGAAAATGGAAGAATTTAATTTAAGAATAGGATAATGGCAATATTCGATAATGTCGGTGGAACAGACTATAATCAGTATATAGTTTTGATTGTAAATCAGTCTATAGTCTTAACTGCAGATCAGTCTATATTCTTAACTATAGATCAATTTGTAGTTTTGACTATAGATCAGTTTTTAATCTTGACTAAATATTAGTCATTAGCCTTGATTAAGGGTTAGTCTTGACTATAGATCAGTCTATAGTCTAAACTGTAGAACTTTTTATAGTCTTGAATATAGTTAAGACTATAGTCTCGAATATGGATCAGTCTATAGGCTTGACTATAGATCAGTCTATAGTCTTGACTATAGATCAGTCTATAGTCTTAACTATAGATCAGTCTATAATCTTGACTATATATCAGTCTATAGTCTTGACTATAGATCAGTCTATAACCTTGACTATAGATCAGTCTATAGTTTTGACTATAGCTCAGTTCAGTAGCTCAGATCAGTCTATAGTCTAAACTGTAGAACATTTTATAGTCTTGAATATAGTTAAGACTATAGTCTCGAATATAGATCAGTCTTGACTATAGATCAGTCTATAGTCTTGGCTATAGATCAGTCTATAGTCTTGACTATAGATCAGTCTATAGTCTTGACTATAGATCAGTCTGTAGTCTTGACTATAGCTCAGTCTATAGCCTTGACTATAGATCAGTCTATAGTTTTGACTATAGCTCAGTTTATAGTCTTAACTATAGATCAGTCTATAGTCTTGACTATAGCTCAGTTTATAGTGTTAACTATAGATCAGTTTATAGTCTTGAATATAGATCAGTTTATAGTCTTGACTATAGATCAGTCTATAGTCTAGACTATAGATCGGTACATAGTCTTGACTATAGAACAGTCTATAGTCTTGACTATAGATCAGTCTATAGTCTTGACTATAGATCAGTCTATAGTCTTGACTATAGCTCAGTCTATAGCCTTGACTATAGATCAGTCTATAGTTTTGACTATAGCTCAGTTTATAGTCTTAACTATAGATAAGTCAATAGTCTTGACTATAGATCAGTCTATAGTCTTGACTATAGCTCAGTTTATAGTCTTAACTATAGATAAGTCAATAGTCTTGACTATAGATCAGTTTATAGTCTTGACTATAGATAAGTCTATAGTCTTGACTATAGATCAGTCCATAGTCTTGACTATAGAACAGTCTATAGTCTTGACTATAGATCAGTCTATAGTTTTGACTATAGATCAGTCTATAGTCTTGACTATAGATCAGTCTATAGTCTTGACTATAGATCAGTCTATAGTCTTGACTATAGATCAGTCTATAGTCTTGACTATAGATCAGTCTATAGTCTTGACTATAGATCAGTCTATAGTCTTGACTATAGATCAGTCTATAGTCTTGACTATAGATCAGTCTATAGTCTTGACTATAGATCAGTCTACAGTCTTGACTATAGATCAGTCTATAGTCTTGACTATAGATCAGTCTATAGTCTTGACTATAGATCAGTATATAGTCTTGACTATAGATCAGTCTATAGTCTTGACTATAGATCAGTCTATAGTCTTGACTATAGATCAGTCCATAGGCTTGACTACAGATTAGTCCATAGGCTTGACTACAGATTAGTCTACAGTCTTGACTATAGATCAGTCTACGGTCTTGACTATAGATCAGTCTATAGTCTTGACTATAGATCAGTCTATAGTCTTGACTGTAGATCAGTCCATAGTCTTGACTACAGATTAGTCTATAGTCTTGACTACAGATTAGTCTATAGTCTTGACTACAGATCAGTCTATAGTCTTGACTATAGATAAGTCTATGGTCTTGACTACAGATCAGTCTATAGTTTTGACTATAGATCAGTCTATAGGCTTGACTATGATAAGTGTATGGTCTTGACTATAGATCGGTCTAAAGTCTTGACTATTGATCATTCTATAATCTTGTTCATAGATCAGTCTATAGTCTTGACTATTGATCAGCCTATAGTCTGGACTACAGTCTTGACTATATATAAGTCTATAGATCAATCTATAGTCTTGACTTGATCAATCCATGGTTTTAACTATATATTAGTCTCTAGTCTTGACTATAAATCAGTCTATAGCTTTGACTAAAGATCAGTCCATAGCTTTGGCTATATATTAGTCTATAGTTTTGAGTACATTAGCTGCCATGGCTGTATATTTAAACGTGTCACAAACATAATGACAATATCTTTAAACCCCTTCCTATATTATCGCTCTACTTACCCAAGACCCCAATTTGGTTCCAGCCCATATATGCAAATATGACCATCCATATTATGATGGTCTTTGTTGGGGTCATAATGTTGTTGTACAATAACAAATTCGAGTAGCCGTTATGATCTTGTATTTTTCATCCAAATCACAAAAGAAAACTGAAAAGACGAGAAAAAAGAAAAAATAAAAGAATGAATAAAAAGAAATTCATATTAAAAAATCATTAAAAATTTAAAATACTCTTGTGGGGATGCGGTTGTAGATGCTGCTGCCGTAGCATTGTTATGTTTTGTGTTGCGCTAGCAATAGTTCCACAGTAAAACCGAATCAAACCGACAATAATTACAAAAGTTTAATTAGAAGTCAAAACTTGAGACAAAACGTAGAAACAAAAAAGAAACTCAAATACACAAGTAATTAAGCGCGTTGAAAAGTTTTTTTCTGTTGTTTTTGGTTTGCATGTGATAATGGCAAATCTATTTTACTGAAAAATTTTTTAAATAAGTTTGGGTTGCAGTGGCAAGTACACAATATTGAGGAACAACAACGAAGTTGCATAAGACACTTGAGATTTGTGCCCAAGATGTTTGGCTATCTAAAGCAAGAGTTTAAAAGGGAGTAGAATATAATGAAAATTAGAAATAAGAAAAATATTTTCTTTTTTAGAAAGTGCAAAGTCATGAAATCAAAGTTTCTTAATAGAAACCTCTTTGGTCAAATTCTAATAGTGAATTGCATAACAAACATATAAAACTAAAAATAAAGGTAAATTTAAAAAAAAAATTAATTACAATATGAAATGAAACCAATTGACCTAATTCTAGTTGAAGTGTATAGAAAATGACTGTTAAGAAAGTTGGTTTAAATAAATGAAATGGCCAATAGGAAATGCATATGATTAAATTATGTAAATGTTGAAATTTCTAAAAAAATATTTAAATATCTTTTATACTAAATTGAAAATAAAGTTTAAAAAAAATCTATAAGTCTGGACTATAGATCAGTCTATCGTCTTGACTATTGATCTGTCTATAGTCTTGACTATAGATCAGTCTATAGTCTTGGCTATAGATCAGTCTATAGTCTTGACTATAGATCAGTCTATAGTCTTGACTATAGATCAGTCTATAGTCTTGACTATAGATCAGTCTATAGTCTTGACTATAAATCAGTCCATAGTCTTGACTATAGATCAGTCTATAGTCTTGACTATAGATCAGTCTATAGTCTTGACTATAGATCAGTCTATAGTCTTGACTATAGATCAGTCTATAGTCTTGACTATATATCAGTCTATAGTTTTGACTATAGTTTAGTCTATAGTCTTGACTATAGATCAGTCTATAGTCTTGACTATAGATCAGTCTATAGTCTTGACTATAGATTAGTCTATAGTCTTGACTATAGATCAGTCTATAGTCTTGACTATAGATCAGTCTATAGTCTTGACTATAGATCAGTCTATAGTCTTGACTATAGATCAGTCTATAGTCTTGACTATAGATCAGTCTATTGTCTTGACTATAGATCAGTCTATAGTCTTGACTATAGATCAGTATATAGTCTTGACTATAGATCAGTCTATAGTCTTGACTATAGATCAGTCTATAGTCTTGACTATAGATTAGTCTATAGTCTTGACTATAGATTAGTCTATAGTCTTGACTATAGAATCAGTCTATAGTCTTAGTTGTAGATCAGTCTATGGTCTTGGCTGTTGGTTTGTCTATATTCTTGACTATATATCAATATATAGTCTTGACTATTGATTACTCTATGGTCTTGACTATAGATCAGTCTATAATCTTGACTATAGATCTTGTCTATTGATTAGTCTATAGTCTTGACTATAGATCAGTTTATGCCCTTGACTATAGATCAGTCTATGTCCTTGACAATAGATCAGTCTATAGTCTTGATTATAGATCAGTCCATAGTCTTAACAATAGATCAATCTATAGTCTTGACAATAGATCAGTCTGTAGTCTTGACTATAGATCAGTCTATAGTCTTGACTATAGATCAGTCTACAGTCTTGACTATAGATCAGTCTATAGTCTTGACTAAATTTCAGTCTATAGTCTTGACTATAGATCAGTCTATAACCAATTTATAGTCTTAATTATAGATCAACCTATAGTTTTGGCTACAGAGTGTTTGAGTGTTTTTTTTATCACATTTGTATGGGACCAAAGGCCTCATCCTTGCAAAAACGCATAATACTCTCTGTATTGTAGTTGTGTGTAGGATATAATTAAATATTTTTCATGCTAAATTTTTATTAATGACAGGTGTTGAATAACAAACAAAAATAAAATGCATTTTATAAAGAATAAATAACATGCACCAGTAGTGCAACAAAAACTACACATACAATGCATATGTTGCAATAAATAGTGCTTCTCCCACAAATACACACTCTAATAAAGGGTGATTTTTTGAAGGTGTAAAAATTATAAATTAAGAAATTGTTTTGGAATTTTTCAAAATTTTAACAATTATTATTGTAAGATCTTCCAAAATGTGTTGTGCTTTTTAATAGTGTTGTCAATTAAAAGTTTATTGTTTTTGTTAAACACCCTTTATTATGTTGACAATATTTTGTTTTTGACTTAAACTCATATAAATTTCCATAAAGTCATTCAGTTAATATGGGGCCATAAAAACCAGTAGCGTTTAAATAAAACGACAATAAATCAGAAGAGATTTACAAGATGTTATTATGTGCATTTTACAATACATACACACAAACATATGAACATATTACGTAAATGTGTGTAAACATATATGAGCTTTTATCAAAAATAGTATAGATTTGAGATTATAAAATATATACTTAATAAAGTTATTGATGGTTTATTGTAGGAATTTTGTATGTCAGAAGTGTTTGATAAACTAAAAATAAAATTAAGGGGTTTGGTCTACAATTAGAAGCAAAACTAATGAAAGATCGGCAAAACCGTAAAAGAGTTAGGTCAATATTTTGCATTTATGTATATGTATTTAACAAAATTTTATTAAACTCCCATATACTGCTTTTTAAAATAATGCATATTTGATTAATGATATAAAATCCTTTTAGTTTTTCTTGTTTTTTTTTTGTCCTCTTTTAAATAACTTTATGAATAAAAGACAATAAAAATGACATTATAAGGATTTTTAAGTGGGCGATAATGTAAATGAAATGCTTAAATCTTCTTGTGGATATTTATTGGATTTAGTGGATATTTTATATATAAAACAATATATGAAATATATAAGTACATAGTTTAAGTTTATGGTATGCAATTAATAAAACAAGAGATATAAAGGAAACAAGTAAGGATGTGTGGGTCAGACAAGGACGATCAAATGATGACTAGTCTAGGGACTAGTCTATTGATTATTCTATGGAGTAGTCTATAGGCTAGTCTATGACTTAATCTATAGTGAAGACTATAGGTTAATCTATAGTCAAGACTATAGGTTGATCTATAGTCAAGACTATAGGTTGATATATAGTCAAGACTATAGACTAATCTATAGTCAAGATTAAATTCTAATCTATAGTCAAGACTATAGACAGATCTACAGTCAAGACTAAAGACTGATCTATGGTCACAATTATAGACTGTTATATAGTAATCTATAGTCAAGACTATCGACTAATCTGTAGTCAAGACTATATTCTAATCTATAGTCAAGACTATAGACAGATCTATAGGCAAGACTAAAGGCTGATCTATAGTTAAGACTATAGACTAATCTATAGTCAAGACTATAGACTAATCTATAGTCAAGACTATATACTAATCAATAGTAAAGACTATATTGTAATCTATAGTCAAGACTATAGACAGATCTATAGTTAAGACTATAGACTAATCTATAGTCAAGACTATATACGAATGTAT
Source organism: Lucilia sericata (assembly GCF_015586225.1). Taxonomy (NCBI): domain Eukaryota; kingdom Metazoa; phylum Arthropoda; class Insecta; order Diptera; family Calliphoridae; genus Lucilia; species Lucilia sericata. Next base: position 178,059 of record NW_023994768.1, read on the forward strand.
AGTCAAGACTATATTTTAATCTATAGTCAAGACTATAGACAGATCTATATCCAAGACTATAGATAGATCTATATTCAAGACTGAAGGCTGATCTATAGTGAAGACTATAGATTAATCTATAGTCAAGACTATAGAAAGATCTATAGATCAAGACTAAAGGCTGATCTATAGTTAAGACTATAGGCTAATCTATAGTCAAGACTATAGACTAATCTATAGTCAAGACTATAGACTAATCTATAGTCAAGACTATAGACTAATCTATAGTCAAGACTATAGACTAATCTATAGTCAAGACTATAGACTAAGCTTTTGTCAAGACCATAGACAGATCTACATATAGTCAAGACTAAAGGCTGATCTATAGATAAGACTATATGCTAATCTAAAGTCAAGACTAGAGACTAATCTAAAGTCAAGACTATATTATAATCTATAGTCAAGACTAAAGGCTGAGCAATAATCACAACTATAGACTGATCTATAGTAATCTATAGTCAAGACTATAGACTAATCTGTAGTCAAGACTATAGACTAATCTATAGTCAAGACTATATTCTAATCCATAGTCAAGACTATAGACAGATCAATAGTCAAAACTATAGACTGATCTTTAGTAATCGATAGTCAAGACTATATACTAATCTGTAGTGCAGACTATAGACTGATCTATAAACAAGACTATAGAATGATCTACAGTCAAGACTGTAGACAAATCACTAGTAATCTGTTGTCAAGACTATAGACTCATATGTAGTCAAGACTATAGTCTGATCTATAAACAATTATATAGAATGAAATACAGTCAAGACTATATACTGATCAAGCTCAGTCTATTGACTAGTCTATGGAAAATTCTATTGCCTAGTCTATGGACTAGTCTACTGACTGGTCTGTGGACTGGTCTATTGCCTAGTTTATGGAGTAGTCTATTGCTTAGTCTATGAACTAATTTATTGACTAGTATATTTCCTAGTCAGTGGACTAGTCTATTGCCTAGTCTATGGACAAATCTATTGCATAATCTATGGACTTGCCTATTGACTAGTCTATTTCCTTGTATATGGACTAGCCTTGTATATGTACTAGTGTATTGACTAGCCTATGAACTGGTCTATTGACTAGTCTATGAACTAGTGTATTAACTAGCCTATGTACTAGTCTATTGCCTAGTCTATGGACTAGCCTATTGCCTATTCTATGGACTAATCTACAGACTAGTGTATTGTTTAGTCTATGGACTAGTTTATTGGCTAGTCCAGTCTATTGACTATTCTATGGAGTAGTCTATTGCCTAGTCTATGGAATAGAACTATTAACTAGTCTATTTCCTAGCCTATGGACTTGTCTATTGACTAGTCCATGGACTTGAAAACACTCTCAGCATACAAATAACGCGTTATTTTAGCCCAATAAATAAACAATTTTCCAAATTTAGCACAATTTTTCAAATCGTGTTATAATTAGTTTTTAATACATATTTAATATTTAATCTAAATGTATAATCAATAATAACAATTTAATAACTAACTATTTACTAGTCAGGGTTAATTAAAATGTTGTTATTGTATATTAAAAGGCAAAAGCGCTTGTTTTCAAATTATTAAAAATTCAGCACAAATATGATGGCGGGAGGAGAGGAACAGGGGAAAACTATTAAATTTTTCACATACTCGCACATGAATTTATTTCATAATTTAATAATTTATTAATAATATTATGCAGTATTTAAATTAAATAAAAATATATTATAATGAATATTTCAAAAACTGATAATCAAATGTGTCAGTTTTATGACAACAAGTATTATGGTAGATTATAAACTGAATTGAACGCAAAAAAAAAAAAAAAAAAATAAATTCTATAATTATAATTTTTAATGAAATTTTAAATAAATACACAATTAGTATTATTATGATTTTTAATTATATTTTTTTCGCCGCTCTAGCATTTATTTGCCGATTTTAAATAAGCAGATTTTTAATTTTATTTTTATTTGTTTAAATGTTTTATTTACCTTTTGACCTCAATAATAATGTCTGTCCTGCGATGAAAAAAATAGTGAATTTTGTTTATCTTTATTTACAACGAAAAAAAAAAAAAACAACAACATATCGAGTTTATTATATTAAAATTTAAAATTAAAATGACAAAAATTCATTCAGTTTTTGAAACAAACAGCAAATATAAATGTAAATAGTGAAATGAATTGCAAAAAGTAGTAGTAGAGCCAAAAAGGAAAAAATAATAATAACAATATCTACATAAATATTTGTAATATTTACTCTGTGTAAATATTTGCTATGAAACGTGGTGGAATTGGTAAGTTAATGAAATAATATAATACTAATGATATAATTCATATACTTGTCAATAAACTGACCAATAGACTAATCCATAGATTACTTCATAGACTATTCAAAAGACTAGTCAATAGACTAGTCAATAGACTATTTAATGGACTAATCCATACAGCAGGCAATAGACTAGTCCACAGACTAGTCAATAGACTAGTCTATAGAGTAGTGAATAGACTAGTCCATAAACCAGTCAATAAACTTGTCAATATAACAGTCAACAGACTAGTCGTTCATTGACTAGTCCATAGATTACTCAATAGACTGGTCCCTAGTATAGTTCATAGAGTAGTGAATATACTAGTTAATATACTAGTCAATAAACTAGTCCATAGATTAGTCCATAGACAAGTCAATAGACTAGTAGGTAGACTCGTCAATAGAATAGTTCATAGATTAGTCCATAGACTAGACCATAGACTAATCCTTAGATTACTCCATAGACTAGTCCAAAGACTAGTCAATAGACTATTCAATAGACTAATCCATAAAGTATCCAATAGATTTGTCTATAGTCTAGTTTATAGACGAGTCATTAACTAGTCAATAGACTAGCCCATAGAGTAGAAAATAGATTAGTCCACAGACTAGTGAATACACTAATCAATAGACAAGTCTATAGACTAGTCAATAGACTAGTCCATAGAATAGTCAATAGACTAGTCAATATTATAGTCCATAGAGTTGTCAATAGACTTGTCTATAGACGAATCAATAGATTAGTCCATAGACTAGTAAAAAGACTAGTCGTCTATAGAGTATGCTATAGACTAGTTGCCAATAGAGTAGACAATAGAATAGTCCATAGAATAGTAAATAGAGTAGTCAATAGAATTGTCAATAAACTGGTCCATAGACCAATCAAAAGACTAGTCCATGGACTAGTCGTTGAGTAGTCAATAGACTAATTAATAGAGTAGTCCATAGACTAGTGAATAGACTAGTCCATAGACTTGTTAATAAACTGGTCCATAGACTAGTCAAAAGACTACTTCATGGACTAGTCAATAGCCTATTCAATAGACTAGTCTCTGGATTAGTCCATAGATAAGTCCATAGACTAATCAATAGACTAGTCAATAGATTAGTCCATAGTAATAATCAATAGCCTAGTCCATATATTAGTGCTTAGACTAGTCCATAGATTAGTGAATAGACTAGTCAAAAGACTAGTCAAGACTACTTCATGGACTAGTCAATAGCCTATTCAATAGACTAGTCCCTGGACTAGTCCATAGATAATTCCATAGACTAGTCAATAGACTATTCAATAGACTAGTCCCTGGACTAGTTCATAGCTTAATCCATAGCACTAATCAATAGACTAGTCCATATATTAGTCAACAGACTAGTCCATGTATTGTCCTTAGACTGGTCAATAGATTAGTCCATAGACTAGTCCGTAGATTAGTCCATAGAGTAGTCCGTAGACTAGTCCATAAACTAGTAAGTATACTTACTTACTAGACTAGTCCGTAGATTAGTCCATAGAGTAGTCCGTAGACTACTCTATGGACTACTCTGTGGACCATTCTATAGATTAGTCCATAGAGTAGTCCATGGATTAGTCCATAGACTAGTCCATAGAGTAGTCCGTAGACTAGTCTGTAGATTAGTCCATAGAGTAGTCCACAGAGTAGTCCATAGAGTAGTCCATAGAGTAGTCCATAGAGTAGTCCATGGAGTAGTCCATAAACTAGTCCATAGACTAGTCCATAGATTAGTTCAATAGACAATATATTATATCATAATATACAGCTCTAAAAACTACTTCAAGGAGTACATATAATCTAAATAACATTTCCATTGACCCACGTATAAATCTGTAAGTTCGAGAGTGAATTCATAAAATAATATTTTTATTCAATGCTACATATTACACTCTCATACTAACTGGTACATTTTAGTTTTGTTTCTACATTTTATTGTTTATGAACCATTGGATCTCTCTGCAGTTCCCCCTGAAGGTGCCATAAAAAAACTCATATAAACAGACAAGCAATGGCACCTTTAAGCTAACAACATGGACAGAGTGCAATGGAGAGCAGTGTCATTGCCATCGACAAGTGTTACATGCAAGTTGCAATATGTATGCTGGGGAAAAAAATAAATATGTTTAATGCAAATAAACACACACATACATACATATGTACATATAAATGTAAATTATAATTAAATAAAAAAAATGTTTGAAAATACACAAATGCAATAGGATTTAAATGCAAAACAATTAAAGTTCAATCAATATAGAAAACTAAAACGAATAGAGATATTTCTAAATTATTCCTAAATTATGCGGGAAAATCTAATCAAAAACAGTTCAAACTATAAAACTCTTTATTTAGAGCAATAAATTCAAATTTGAATTCGAATAATTGTGAAAAAGTTAAAAATTAAATTAAATGCTTGACTGATTACCGGTGTGAGTTCGTTAGTCACACCTTTGTATTCTAATTAATTCTATTTATTCTTTTTTTCTAAAGCAACTAATTATAGTGATTTATGCTTGTGTGTGTGTGTGTGTGTGTGTGGTTTAGACTTTTATTTATCTCGTTTTAAGCTGTTGGCGAACTTTATAACTTGTGCTTATTTAAAAAATTATTTATTTTTCATATTATAGCTTAAATTTGAAGGTCAAAAGAAAATTTAATGTGTTTTTTTTTTGTGGTAAATAATTTAAATCATAAGATTTATAAAGAATTGCGAAAAAAATGCAAATTATGAGATTTGTTGGTTTTTAGACCGAAAAGTTATATGTTATTAAAAGATAATAATACACTTAATATATTATTATAAAAGAGTCTAATGTAAAACTGTAAATGTTAAAAAAATAACTGCACAAAATTCCCCCTGAAATAAATAATATTTAATAGCTTGTTAATAAATTATATTACTTGCTAGAAATCAGATATTTGTCTATTTTTGTTGGATCTGATGATTTTCAGTTTAACACACACATTTTGATGATTTTTACAAACAAATTCTGGGCTTATCTAGTCCTATAAGTATCATGGCCCTCACTATTCTAGGATTCTATCGAATATCAACCTATACTGATGCTCTTTCTTATAGACTATAGACAGACTATAGACTAAACCCTACACTAGATTATAGACTAGACAAGATAATAGACTATAGTCTAAACTATAGACTAGACTATAGACGAGACTATAGACTAGACTATAGACCAGACTATAGACTAGACTAGATAGACTAGAATATAGACTAGAATATAGACTAGAATATAGACTGACTATAGACTAGACTATAGACTAGAATATAGACTAGACTATAGACTAGACTATAGACTAGACTATAGACTAGACTATAGACTAGACTATAGACTAGACTATAGACTAGACTATAGACTAGACTATAGACTAGACTATAGACTAGACTATAGACTAACTATAGACTAGACTATAGCTACTATATACTAGACTATAGACTAGACTATAGACTAGACTATAGACTAGACTATAGACTAGACTATAGACTAGACTATAGACCAGACTATAGACTAGACTATAGACTAGACTAAGACTAGACTATAGACTAGACTATAGACTAGACTATAGACTAGACTATAGACTGACTATAGACTAGACTATAGACCTATGACTAGACTATAGAGACTATAGACTGACTATAGACTAGACTAGACTACTATAGACTAGACTATAGACTAGACTATAGACTAGACTATAGACTAGACTATAGACTAGACTATAGACTAGACATATCGACTAGACTATCGACTAGACTATCGACTAGACTACTATCGACTAGACTATCGACTAGACTATCGACTAGACTATCGACTAGACTATAGACTATACTAAGACTACTATAACTAGACTATCGACTAGACTATACTAGACTATAGACTAGACTATAGACTAGACTATAGACTAGAACTAGACTAGACTATCGACTAGACCTATAGACTAGACTATAGACTAGACTATAGACTAGACTATAGACTAGACTATAGACTAGACTATAGACTAGACTATAGATTAGACTAAGACTAGACTATAGACTAGACTATAGACTAGACTATAGACTAGACTATAGACGACTATAGACTAGACTATAACTAGACTATAGACTAACTATAGACTAGACTATAGACTAGACTAGACTATAGACTAGACTAACTATAGACTAGACTATAGACTAGACTATAGACTAGACTATGACTAGACTATAGACTAGACTATAGACTAGACTATAGACTAGACTATAGACTAGACTATAGACTAGACTATAGACTAGACTATAGACTAGACTATAGACTAGACTATAGACTAGACTATAGACTAGACTATAGACTAGACTATAGACTAGACTATAGACTAGACTATAGACTAGACTATAGACTAGACTATAGACTAGACTATAGACTAGACTATAGACTAGACTATAGACTAGACTATAGACTAGACTATAGACTAGACTATAGACTACTAGACTAGACTATAGACTAGACTATAGACTAGACTATAGACTAGACTATAGACTAGACTATAGACTAGACTATAGACTAGACTATAGACTAGACTATAGACTAGACTATAGACTAGACTAGACTATAGACTAGACTATAGACTAGACTATAGACTAGACTATAGACTAGACTATAGACTAGACTATAGACTAGACTATAGACTAGACTATAGACTAGACTATAGACTAGACTATAGACTAGACTATAGACTAGACTATAGACTAGACTATAGACTAGACTATAGACTAGACTATAGACTAGACTATAGACTAGACTAGACTATAGACTAGACTATAGACTAGACTATAGACTAGACTATAGACTAGACTATAGACTAGACTATAGACTAGACTATAGACTAGACTATAGACTAGACTATAGACTAGACTATAGACTAGACTATAGACTAGACTATAGACTAGACTATAGACTAGACTATAGACTAGACTATAGACTAGACTATAGACTAGACTATAGACTAGACTATAGACTAGACTATAGACTAGACTATAGACTAGACTATAGACTAGACTATAGACTAGACTATAGACTAGACTATAGACTAGACTATAGACTAGACTATAGACTAGACTATAGACTAGACTATAGACTAGACTATAGACTAGACTATAGACTAGACTATAGACTAGACTATAGACTAGACTATAGACTAGACTATAGACTAGACTATAGACTAGACTATAGACTAGACTATAGACTAGACTATAGACTAGACTATAGACTAGACTATAGACTAGACTATAGACTAGACTATAGACTAGACTATAGACTAGACTATAGACTAGACTATAGACTAGACTATAGACTAGACTAGACTAGACTATAGACTAGACTATAGATAGACGACTAGACTATAGACTAGACTATAGACTAGACTATAGACTAGACTATAGACTAGACTATAGACTAGACTATAGACTAGGACTATAGATAGACTATAGACTAGACTATAGGACTAGACTATAGACTAGACATAGACTAGACTATAGACTAGACTATAGACTAGACTATAGACTAGACTATAGACTAGACTATAGACTAGACTATAGACTAGACTATAGACTAGACTATAGACTAGACTATAGACTAGACTATAGACTAGACTATAGACTAGACTATAGACTAGACTATAGACTAGACTATAGACTAGACTATAGACTAGACTATAGACTAGACTATAGACTAGACTATAGACTAGACTATAGACTAGACTATAGACTAGACTATAGACTAGACTATAGACTAGACTATAGACTAGACTATAGACTAGACTATAGACTAGACTATAGACTAGACTATAGACTAGACTATAGACTAGACTATAGACTAGACTATAGACTAGACTATAGACTAGACTAGAGACTAGACTATAGACTAGACTATAGTCTAGACTATAGACTAGACTAAGACTAGACTATAGACTAGACTATAGACTAGACTATAGACTAGACTATAGACTAGACTATAGACTAGACTATAGACTAGACTATAGACTAGACTATAGACTAGACTATAGACTAGACTATAGACTAGACTATAGACTAGACTTTAGACTAGACTATAGACTAGACTATAGACTAGACTATAGACTAGATTATAGACTAGACTATAGACTAGACTATAGACTAGACTATAGACTAGACTATAGACTAGACTATAGACTAGACTATAGACTAGACTATAGACTAGACTATAGACTAGACTATAGACTAGACTATAGACTAGACTATAGACTAGACTATAGACTAGACTATAGACTAGACTATAGACTAGACTATAGACTAGATTATAGACTAGACTATAGACTAGACTATAGACTAGATTATAGACTAGACTATAGACTAGATTATAGACTAGACTATAGACTAGATAGACTAGACTATAGACTAGACTATAGACTAGATTATAGACTAGACTATAGACTAGACTATAGACTAGACTATAGACTAGACTATAGACTAGACTATAGACTAGACTATAGACTAGACTATAGACTAGACTATAGACCAGACTATAGACTAGACTATAGACCAGACTATAGACTAGACTACAAAGTACTTATTTTTAAGAAAATCTAATTGACCATGACTTTGTTATGGAATTTTTACTTTCAGAATTAATTATAACAATTGTCAATGAAATAATCTTGTTGTCGATCTATAAACATTCGGCATTAAGAGCACATTACAACAACTAATTACAGCTATATAATTGTTCGATATCCGGCTGTGGAAAATTTATTTATTTTTTAGTATATTGTAACAATTACAATTGTCATTAAATGTGGGAAAATGTGCAAACTTTTGTTAAATTCATTTTATAATTTTGAGATCGATGACCAATTTTTGATAAACTTAATTAATTTTAATTAAATAAACAGAACTTAATTAAGTTGTTGTTTTGTGATTAGAAAAAAAGTTATTTGATAAAATTTTTATAATTTAAAGAGACGCTTACTATAGAGTACATGAAAACCTATTTGAATAGCAATTACTTCTCGTTACGGCAGAACATTTGTATATTATTTTAATTTATTTAATTATGCATTAAACATGCTGTAAACATTCAAATGATTTTATATACTTGATTATTCTAATGAGAACAACCATTAATATGTTAATAGTTTAAAATTATCACATAAATTATTTAAAATTAATGCATTTTCCTTATTACAATCATAAACAAAGTTAGACGATATGATTTTGTCTTTCTTATTGACAAGTATAGAAAAATTATATATATTTTTATCTAAGACTTCCTAGTCTTTATATGTAAAATATTTTTCTAATTTCTCATAATTAGTTATTCTTAACAGGTTTTGAAATGCTCTATAATTTAAATAATTCAATATTTATATTTATCCAGGAATTACTTTACCTCCTACATAGTTCTGTAATATTCATTTACAGAAACCTCATTGATTTGAAAGAAGAACTCTCTAATCAATTGCCCATTTAAGTTTTTCTTCTTCTTTTCTATCTAATTAAATATTTTCTAAAACTAATTAATTCACATTTCTTTCGTCACTTTGAAAGTTATTGAAATTCTTAAGAAGTCTTTATATTATTTTCTAAATTATAAATTCCAGTCACACCTTTTAAGTCTGGTATAGAGTATTTGTTTTAGTATCAGCCTATAGTTTGGTGCTTCAATTTGTTAGTGTTTTAATTACTTTTTAATTTATGTTAAAACTAAATTTAAAATTCAGTTGACATACATATTTTTTAAAATATTACTTTAAGAACTCAGATTTGAAACGAGCCATGAACATTTATTTATTTTTAAATAATTTCTAGTTCAGTTCTAGTATATGTATTTCTAGTTTAGTTCTGCTCTAGTTCAGTTGAAGTTTGAATCTAGTGCAGTTATAGTTTCAGTTCTATTACAGTTCTAGTTCAGTTCTAGTACAGTTCTACTTCAGTTCCAGTTCAGTTCTGGTTCAGGTTTAGTTTAGTTCCAGTTCAGTTCTAGTTCAGTTCTAGTTCAGTTTCTAGTTCAGTTTCTAGTTCAGTTCTAGTTCAGTCCTAGTTCAGTTCTAGTTCAGTTCTAGTTCAGTTCTAGTTCAGTTCTAGTTCAGTTCTAGTTCAGTTCTAGTTCAGTTCTAGTTCAGTTCTAGTTCAGTTCTAGTTCAGTCCTAGTTCAGTTCTAGTTCAGTTCTAGTTCAGTTCTAGTTCAGCTTTAGTTCAGTTCTAGTTCAGTTCTACTTCAGTTCTAGTTCAGTTCTAGTTTAGTTCTAATTCAGTTGTAGTTCAGTTCTAGTTCAGTTCTAGTTCAGTTCTAGTTCAGTTCTAGTTCAGTTCTAGTTCAGTTCTAGTTCAGTCTAGTTCAGTTCTAGTTCAGTTCTAGTTCAGTTCTAGTTCAGTTCTAGTTCAGTTCTAGTTCAGTTCTAGTTCAGTTCTAGTTCAGTTCTAGTTCAGTTCTAGTTCAGTTCTAGTTCAGTTCTAGTTCAGTTCTAGTTCAGTTCTAGTTCAGTTCTAGTTCAGTTCTAGTTCAGTTCTAGTTCAGTTCTAGTTCAGTTCTAGTTCAGTTCTAGTTCAGTTCTAGTTCAGTTCTACTTCAGTTCTAGTTCAGTTCTAGTTCAGTTCTAGTTCAGTTCTAGTTCAGTTCTAGTTCAGTTCTAGTTCAGTTCTAGTTCAGTTCTAGTTCAGTTCTAGTTCAGTTCTACTTCAGTTCTAGTTCAGTTCTAGTTCAGTTCTAGTTCAGTTCTAGTTCAGTTCTAGTTCAGTCTTAGTTCAGTTCTAGTTCAGTTCTACGTCAGTTCTAGTTTCAGTTCTAGTTAGTTCTAGTTCAGTTCTAGTTCAGTTCTAGTTCAGTTCTAGTTCAGTTCTAGTTCAGTTCTAGTTCAGTTCTAGTTCAGTTCTAGTTCAGTTCTAGTTTCAGTTCTAGTTCAGTTCTAGTTCAGTTCTAGTTCAGTTCTAGTTCAGTTCTAGTTCAGTTCTAGTTCAGTTCTAGTTCAGTTCTAGTTCAGTTCTAGTTCAGTTCTAGTTCAGTTCTAGTTCAGTTCTAGTTCAGTTCTAGTTCAGTTCTAGTTCAGTTCTAGTTCAGTTCTAGTTCAGTTCTAGTTCAGTTCTAGTTCAGTTCTAGTTCAGTTCTAGTTCAGTTCTAGTTCAGTTCTAGTTCAGTTCTAGTTCAGTTCTAGTTCAGTTCTAGTTCAGTTCTAGTTCAGTTCTAGTTCAGTTCTAGTTCAGTTCTAGTTCAGTTCTAGTTCAGTTCTAGTTCAGTTCTAGTTCAGTTCTAGTTCAGTTCTAGTTCAGTTCTAGTTCAGTTCTAGTTCAGTTCTAGTTCAGTTCTAGTTAGTTCTATTAGTTCTAGTTCAGTTCTAGTTCAGTTCTAGTTAGTTCTAGTTCAGTTCTAGTTCAGTTCCAGTTGAGTTCTAGTTCAGTTCTAGTTCAGTTCTAGTTCAGTTCTAGTTCAGTCCTAGTTCAGTTCTAGTTCAGTTCTAGTTCAGTTCTAGTTCAGTTCTAGTTCAGTTCTAGTTCAGTTCTAGTTCAGTTCTAGTTGCCGAAAATCTTTTTATGTACTCGGATATAAAGGTCCATAATTTCCCTCCAGCTTACAGTAGAAATATTTCAAACCGTTAAAAATACATACCTTATTTTACACTACTCTGGTCGCAGTTCCGAAATCTGCAAAAAAACAATATTTGGAAATTAAAATTGTTTAAACTGAAATGAAAAAATAATTTTGAGTTTAAATGCAGAACTACGTTCTTAAACCATATCAAAATATTTGGACCAATTATAAATCCACTATGAATGAAAATTTCAAAAACAACCGATGTAATGGGACTCTAGGATCCTTTACGAACCGGGAATGCTTTATCATACCAATCGACACTTTTTTGATGTAACATAAGTTTGAAGAATTTTCAAGTTTTTAAAATAAGAAAACTAGTGTCACTGTTCACTTATGGATAATTTTAACTAAGTTTTACAAAAAACCTGACCTATTTAAACAAAGTTATTAAATTTAATTTAATTGTTTTTACATTTTTTTTCGTATCCAATTGTCAACTCTCAAGCCCTCGTCCAAAGAGAAAATTCCCTCCAACCACTGGAGCCATTCATAATATATCACATAATAATGCAATTTTTGGAATAAATGTCTGTTATTGTTGTAGTGGAATGCATTACAACACCTTTATTGTTGTGTGTATATTTTTAACGAAGACAAAACCAGTTATTTGTCGTTTTTATGCAGACATTATAATACAATTCATACATTCATTCACCCATTCCAGTAGGTTCTGTAATGCAATCGGCATTTAACTACAACAATCCAAAATACTACTCAGAGAAATGTTAAAGCGGTAGATTAAAAAAAAACGTCACAACATTTCAAAATATTTGTAGACATTTAAATAGTTTTGAATACTTTCACTTTCTTTCATTTCTTTCTGTAGTAGTAGTTGTTGTTGCTTTTTTCTTTGTTGAGGCGTGATATTACTAATTGATATAAAAAAAATTTGTTTATATGATAAAAAAATATTTTTGTTAACTATTATTATTGTTGGTATTATTTACAATAATAAAGCGAAATTTATACTTCAATTACTTATGTACGTATGAAGAGAGTTTGGAGGTAAACGCTCTTCGACTAGAGTTTCATAAATTAACGATTTGTTTTTAAATAACATTCGTTAGACGAGGGCAGGTTGAAAATTTAGATGAAAATTTAATTATAAATTAAACCTAGAACTGAACTAGAACTGAACTAGAACTGAACTAGAACTGAACTAGAACTGAACTAGAACTGAACTAGAACTGAACTAGACTGAACTAGAACTGAACTAGAACTGAACTAGAACTGAACTAGAACTGAACTAGAACTGAACTAGAACTGAACTAGAACTGAACTAGAACTGAACTAGAACTGAACTAGAACTGAACTAGAACTGAACTAGAACTGAACTAGAACTGAACTAGAACTGAACTAGAACTGAACTAGAACTGAACTAGAACTGAACTAGAACTGAACTAGAACTGAACTAGAACTGAACTAGAACTGAACTAGAACTGAACTAGAACTGAACTAGAACTGAACTAGAACTGAACTAGAACTGAACTAGAACTGAACTAGAACTGAACTAGAACTGAACTAGAACTGAACTAGAACTGAACTAGAACTGAACTAGAACTGAACTAGAACTGAACTAGAACTGAACTAGAACTGAACTAGAACTGAACTAGAACTGAACTAGAACTGAACTAGAACTGAACTAGAACTGAACTAGAACTGAACTAGAACTGAACTAGAACTGAACTAGACTGAACTAGAACTGAACTAGAACTGAACTAGAACTGAACTAAACTGAACTAGAACTGAACTAGAACTGAACTAGAACTGAACTAGAACTGAACTAGAACTGAACTAGAACTGAACTAGAACTGAATAGAACTGAACTAGAACTGAACTAGAACTGAACTAGAACTGAAACTAGAACTGAACTAGAACTGAACTAGAACTGAAACTAGAACGGAACTAGAAGACTAGAACTGAACTAGAACTGAACTAGAACTGAACTAGAACTGAACTAGAACTGAACTAGAACTGAACTAGAACTGAACTAGAACTGAACTAGAACTGAACTAGAACTGAACTAGAACTGAACTAGAACTGAACTAGAACTGAACTAGAACTGAACTAGAACTGAACTAGAACTGAACTAGAACTGAACTAGAACTGAACTAGAACTGAACTAGAACTGAACTAGAACTGAACTAGAACTGAACTAGAACTGAACTAGAACTGAACTAGAACTGAACTAGAACTGAACTAGAACTGAACTAGAACTGAACTAGAACTGAACTAGAACTGAACTAGAACTGAACTAGAACTGAACTAGAACTGAACTAGAACTGAACTAGAACTGAACTAACTGACTAACTGAACTAGAACTGAACTAGAACTGAACTAGAACTGAACTAGAACTGAACTAGAACTGAACTAGAACTGAACTGGTCTCGGTGGGTTCCCTTTAATTCCAATGTACTAAACGAAATTGATTTGTTCTTCTCCTAAGACTGATCTGAAACAGTTGGTGCTCTTCTACTTCCAAAATACATTTTGGGATTGACCTCGTATTTTTTTAGTAGTTATACAAATATTTTATTTTATTCAAATTTAATAAAAATGACACTGAAAAAATACTCCATCGCCAACCAATATGACTAATACTCATGCATAAATGGTGCCATAACCTAGAGGTGCTAAATACTTCAAATAAAATGAAATACAAGAATATACATATATATCTCGTTTCGAGTTATAAAAAAAAAGAAAATTAAATAAAAAGTAAAAACTACGTAACTTTTCTTCTCGGTTTAAGGTAGGACTGGTATTTTATTAACATATTTATGAAAGAAAAAACAGATTAAGTATTTTTTTGTAATAAAAAATTTTAATATTGATGATTAATTAACATAAAATCCTAAAAGCTTTGGGAGTAAAGAAAAATTGTGAATGAGAATGAAACAGAAAGTGTTTTGGGCTTAAAAAGTTTAAACTGGTTTTATTTGTTTTGGCCTAAAGGGTCAGTTACATAGAGTGTGTTTATTAAATCACAGTTTTTTCAACTATGATTATAAAGAAAATGTGCGTGAGAGTTTAATCAAGTCACGCACACGAATATCAATCACATTTAATAAAAAGAAATTATGTAAATTTTATTTTATCTCTCTGGATTTTAAAATATCAATCATAAAATAATGAAAAGAAGTTGTGAAATTTGGGGAGAAAATGGATTGGAAATAATATTTTTTAGAAGACCAACTACATACAGACATACATATTCAACTAAGTCCCTTTACAGTAAAATTTCAGTAAACATTATATTAAACGATTTTTTTACTGATGACTGAAAAATATATTGAGTATTACAAATAATGAAAACAAAAAACCATTATCAGTTAATTTATTACTGTATTTTTTTTAAATATTAAAAAAAAATAATTGTTCAAATTAAACACCATTATCAGTAAAAATGTATTGATTATTGAAACGTCAAATGCTCTTAATATATGCACTATTTGCTAAATACTCCCAACTTATAATGTTGAACTTGAGTCAGCAATTAAATACCCATCACAACTAACACATGTTTAATATTATCAGAGGCCCAAATGTTTGCTATATTCCCGAAATAGGAGAACGAATTAGGAAATTCAATTCTCTAGTGGCGAATCGGGTCGTAGGACGATCCACTAAGAAGTTCATAGACTATAGACTAGACTATAGACTAGACTATAGTATAGATTAGACTAGACTATAGACTAGACTATAGACTAGACTATAGACTAGATTATAGACTAGACTATAGACTGGTCTATAGACTAGACTATAGACTAGACAATAGACTAGACTATAGACTAGACTATAGACTAGACTATAGACTAGACTATAGACTATAGACTAGACTATAGACCATACTATAGACTATACTACAGACTAGACTATAGACTAGACTATAGACTAGACTATAGACTAGACCACAGACTAGACTATAGACTAGACTATAGACTAGACTATAGACTAGACTATAGACTAGACTATAGACTAGACTATAGACTAGACTATAGACTAGACTATAGACTAGACTATAGACTAGACTATAGACTAGACTATAGACTAGACTATAGACTAGACTATAGACTAGACTATAGACTAGACTATAGACTAGACTATAGACTAGACTATAGACTAGACTATAGACTAGACTATAGACTAGACTATAGACTAGACTATAGACTAGACTATAGACTAGACTATAGACTAGACTATAGACTAGATTATTGACTAGATTACTGACTAGATTACTAGACTAGACTATAGACTAGACTATAGACTAGACTATAGACTAGACTATAGACTAGACTATAGACTAGACTATAGACTAGACTATAGACTAGACTATAGACTAGACTATAGACTAGACTATAGACTAGACTATAGACTAGACTATAGACTAGACTATAGACTAGACTATAGACTAGACTACAGACTAGACTATAGACTAGACTAAAGACTAGACTATAGACTAGACTATAGACTAGACTATAGACTAGACTATAGACTAGACTATAGACTAGACTATAGACTATACTATAGACTACACTATAGACTAGACAATAGACTAGACTATAGACTAGACTATAGACTAGACTATAGACTAGACTATAGACTAGACTATAGACTAGACTATAGACTAGACTATAGACTAGACTATAGACTAGACTATAGACTAGACTATAGACTAGACTATAGACTAGACTATAGACTAGACTATAGACTAGACTAGACTATAGACTAGACTAGACTAGACTATAGACTAGACTATAGACTAGACTATAGACTAGACTATAGACTATAGACTAGACTATAGACCATACTATAGACTATACTACAGACTAGACTATAGACTAGACTATAGACTAGACTATAGACTAGACCACAGACTAGACTATAGACTAGACTATAGACTAGACTATAGACTAGACTATAGTCTAGTCTATAGTCTAGTCTATAGTCTAGTCTATAGTCTAGTCTATTGTCTAGTCTATAGTCTAGTCTATAGACCAGTCTATAGTCTAGTCTATAATCTAGTCTATAGTCTAGTCTATAGTCTAGTCTATAGTCTAGTCTAATCTATACTATAGTCTAGTCTATAGTCTAGTCTATAGTCTATGAACTTCTTAGTGGATCGTCCTACGACCCGATTCGCCACTAGAGAATTGAATTTCCTAATTCGTTCTCCAATTTCGGGAATATAGCAAACATTTGGGCCTCTGATAATATTAAACATGTGTTAGTTGTGATGGGTATTTAATTGCTGACTCAAGTTCAACATTATAAGTTGGGAGTATTTAGCAAATAGTGCATATATTAAGAGCATTTGACGTTTCAATAATCAATACATTTTTACTGATAATGGTGTTTAATTTGAACAATTATTTTTTTTTAATATTTAAAAAAAATACAGTAATAAATTAACTGATAATGGTTTTTTGTTTTCATTATTTGTAATACTCAATATATTTTTCAGTCATCAGTAAAAAAATCGTTTAATATAATGTTTACTGAAATTTTACTGTAAAGGGACTTAGTTGAATATGTATGTCTGTATGTAGTTGGTCTTCTAAAAAATATTATTTCCAATCCATTTTCTCCCCAAATTTCACAACTTCTTTTCATTATTTTATGATTGATATTTTAAAATCCAGAGAGATAAAATAAAATTTACATAATTTCTTTTTATTAAATGTGATTGATATTCGTGTGCGTGACTTGATTAAACTCTCACGCACATTTTCTTTATAATCATAGTTGAAAAAACTGTGATTTAATAAACACACTCTATGTAACTGACCCTTTAGGCCAAAACAAATAAAACCAGTTTAAACTTTTTAAGCCCAAAACACTTTCTGTTTCATTCTCATTCACAATTTTTCTTTACTCCCAAAGCTTTTAGGATTTTATGTTAATTAATCATCAATATTAAAATTTTTTATTACAAAAAAATACTTAATCTGTTTTTTCTTTCATAAATATGTTAATAAAATACCAGTCCTACCTTAAACCGAGAAGAAAAGTTACGTAGTTTTTACTTTTTATTTAATTTTCTTTTTTTTATAACTCGAAACGAGTTATATGTATATTCTTGTATTTCATTTTATTTAAAGTATTTAGCACCTCTAGGTTATGGCACCATTTATGCATGAGTATTAGTCATATTGGTTGGCGATGGAGTATTTTTTCAGTGTCATTTTTATTAAATTTGAATAAAATAAAATATTTGTATAACTACTAAAAAAATACGAGGTCAATCCCAAAATGTATTTTGGAAGTAGAAGAGCACCAACTGTTTCAGATCAGTCTTAGGAGAAGAACAAATCAATTTCGTTTAGTACATTGGAATTAAAGGGAACCCACCGAGACCAGTTCAGTTCTAGTTCAGTTCTAGTTCAGTTCTAGTTCAGTTCTAGTTCAGTTCTAGTTCAGTTCTATAGACTAGACTATAGACTAGACTATAGACTAGACTATAGACTAGACTGTAGACTAGACTATAGACTAGACTATAGACTAGACTATAGACTAGACTATAGACTAGACTATAGACTAGACTATAGACTAGACTATAGACTAGACTATAGACTAGACTATAGACTAGACTATAGACTAGACTATACACTAGACTATACACTAGACTATAGACTAGACTATAGACTAGACTATACACTAGACTATAGACTAGACTATAGACTAGACTATAGACTAGACTATAGACTAGACTATAGACTAGACTATAGACTAGACTATAGACTAGACTATAGACTAGACTATAGACTAGACTAGACTAGACTATAGACTAGTCTATAGACTAGACTATAGACTAGACTATAGACTAGTGTATAGTCTAGTGTATAGTCTAGACTATATACTAGACTAGTCTTTAGTTGGTGGACCATCTTTATGTTAGTTTCATGCCTATGAACATTTAAAATGTCAATGTAAAGTTAACAACCAAAAATGTTTACTTATAGAGTAAAAATTTTGTTTGTTTAATAATATTTAATATACACTTATTAACCCAAGTCATAACTTAAGACCCTTTTCTCCATTCCTTATCAAAAAGTTATCATATTATTCAATTTGTCGTTTCGAGTTCAATATTTGTTTTGTTCTTTTTTTGTTTTCTGCAGATTTTGATGGCAAATATTTATTGACATGTGACAATTTGTTAATTTTCAACATACCACAAATTTGTAAAATCTAGTGAAGAGGGATAGGGAAGAGTAGGAGGATATAGTACAGAAAATATTATTTCTAAATAGTTTGCAAAGTTGTTGACGAAAACAAACAAACTCAAACTCCAGCAGTGTAAACACAAGATATCGAATTGATGATATCAACTTACAAAGTAAATTTTCCCAAAGATTTTTGTCTTTTGTAAAATAACAAAGTTTTCTTCAAAAATTTCCAATTATTTATTTTATATTTACACAGAAAAAATTAATTTTAAAAAATTTTCAATTAAACGATTAATCGAAAATTTTAAAAGGGTTCAATTCATTTTGTATTTGAATCATAAAAATGTATAATCAAATACGTATTTAACAACAACAAAAATATAAAAAAATAAAAATTTTTATACGAAATCAATTATAAGTAGTAATTGAATATACAATTTTTGTTATAGGTTGAACTTCAATAAATAAAATAATTGAAAACGAGGTTTTGGTAATTGAAATCGTTTTTCAGTTTTTTCTGTGTACAAATATACAAACTTGTAGATCTGCTACAGCAATATTTATATAATTTGTTAAATTTGGTTTGTTATTGTTGTGTTTCATTTACAGTTTTGTTTACATGTTGGCATCACCAATCACTTTTTGCACATAGAGTCATGTTTCTTTGTTTTAATACCCTACAACCACTATAATGTGTTCACAATGATATATGTAACGCCTAAAGTATCCCATGTTAAAGAAATCTGATCGATTCAGATTAACTTTGGAGCCTATAAAGCTTTATCATAGCCATGGAATCTTGTAGCTTGTAAAGTGTATCTAATAGTCGGTCATGCCAGACATAACCTTCTTAAGTATTGTTGCTGTTGCATTGTACTTTAGGTTTGGTTTGAAACGATTCGATTTTGTTGTTACTTTTCCTTTAAAACTGAATATGTGTGGTTATGTATGTATATTTGTGGTTTTGCGTTGTAATTTGTAAAATTTAAACATGGTATTTTTGGTACACTTTGTAAGACAAAAGAGCACCACCACATAAAATGTAAACAAGTTTATGTCTTTTTGGAAACGTCTTAAGGAATTGAAACAGCAATACGTTCATAGATGTAAAATCTTAAAATAAACTAAATTTCCTTTAAAAAAATTAAAATTTTTTTCGAAGAAATTTAGGTCACAATAAATGAGATTGTAGGTAGTTAAAGAATACAATATAGTGTATACAATATCTTGTATATAACCCTAATTTCTTAAAAAATTTAATGATATTTTTCGATAATATGGAAATCACTTCATTAAAACTCAAACATTACAGTCTACTACTACATAATGACTGTTAACTTCACGTACAATTTTCATGTTGCGGTTTATAAGCTGTTACCTTTTAAGAGATCTCAGGAAAAGTTTTTGTATTATAAATTTATAAAGTTATTTATTAATAGCTTTTTGAAAATTTGAAAAATACATAACTTTATTAAATGACATTCAATAGTTCAGTTCTCAGTCACTGAACTTAAAAGTTCGATGCCACTAAACACCAGATGTAAATACATTAAAGAATCGGTTTGTATTTGGAAGTTTTGTATCAAAAGTAGCCATTTTGAAATTGTGCGGCAATTGATGACAACTATTATTATAGAGCAGACTATAGACTAGTCTATAGAGCTGACTATAGACTAGTCTATAGAGCTGACTATAGACTAGTCTATAGAGCGGACTATAGACTAGTCTATAGAGCTGACTATAGACTAGTCTATAGAGCTGACTATAGATTAGTCCATAGAAAAGACTTTAGATTAGTCTATCGAGCTGACTATAGACTATTCTATAGAGCTGACTATAGACTAGTTTATAATTTATAGACTAGTCTATAGAGCTGACTATAGACTAGTCTATAGAGCTGACTAGAGACTAGTCCATAGAAAAGACTTTAGATTAGTCTATAGAGCTGGCTATAGACTAGTCTGAAGAGCAGACTATAGACTAGTCTAAAGAGCAGACTATAGACTAGTCTATAGAGCAGACTATAGACAAGTCTATAGAGCAGAATATAGGCTAGTCTATAGAGCAGACTAAAGACTAGTCTATAAAGCAGACTATAGACTAGTTTATAGAGCTGTCTATAGACTAGTCTATAGATCACACTATAGACTAGTCTATAGACCTGACTATAAACTAGTCAATAGAGCAGACTATATATTAGTCTATAGAGCTGACTATAGACTAGTCCATAGAGCTCACTATAGACTAGTCTATAGAGCTGACTATAGACTAGTCTATATAGCTGACTATAGACTAGTCTATAGAGCAGACTATAGACTAGTCTATAGAGCTGACTACAGACTAGTCTATAGAGCAGACTTTAGACTAGTCTATAGAGCAGAATTTAGACTAGTCTAAAGAGCTGACTATAGACTAGTCCATAGAGCAGACTATAGGGCAGACTATAGACTAGTCCATAGAGCTGACTATAGACTAGTCTATAGAGCTGACTATAGACTAGTCTATAGAGCTGACTATAGACTAGTCTATAGAGCTGACTATAGACTAGTCTATAGAGCTGACTATAGGCTAGTCTATAGAGCTGACTATAGGCTAGTCTATAGAGCTGACTATAGGCTAGTCTATAGAGCTGACTATAGGCTAGTCTATAGAGCAGACTATAGATTAGTCTATAGAGCTGACTATAGATTAGTCTATAGAGCTGACTATCGATTAGTCTATAGAGCTGACTATAGACTAGTCTATAGAGCTGACTATAGACTAGTCTATAGAGCTGAATATAGACTAGTCTATAGAGCTGACTATAGACTAGTCTATAGAGCAGACTATAGATTAGTCTATAGAGCTGACTATAGATTAGTCTATAGAGCTGACTATATATTAGTCTATAGAGCTGACTATAGACTAGTCTATAGAGCTGACTACAGACTAGTCTATAGAGCAGACTTTAGACTAGTCTAAAGAGCTGACTATAGACTAGTCCATAGAGAAGACTATAGAGCAGACTAGAGACTAGTATATAGAGCTGACTAGAGACTAGTCTATAGAGCTGACTATAGACTAGTCTATAGAGCTGAATATAGACTAGTCTATCGAGCTGACTATAGACTAGTCTATAGAGCAGAAAATAGATTAGTCTATAGAGCTGACTATAGATTAGTCTATAGAGCTGACTATAGACTAGTCTATAAAGCTGACTACAGACTAGTCTATAGAGCAGACTTTAGACTAGTCTAAAGAGCTGACTATAGACTAGTCCATAGAGAAGACTATAGAGCAGACTAGAGACTAGTCTATAGAGCAGACTAGAGACTAGTCTATAGAGCTGACTAGAGACTAGTCTATAGAGCTGACTAGAGACTAGTCTATAGAGCTGACTATAGACTAGTCTATAGAGCTGAATATAGACTAGTCTATAGAGCTGAATATAGACTAGTCTATAGAGCTGACTATAGACTAGTCTATAGAGCAGACTATAGATTAGTCTATAGAGCTGATATAGATTAGTCTATAGAGCTGACTATATATTAGTCTATAGAGCTGACTATAGACTAGTCTCTAGAGCTGACTACAGACTAGTCTATAGAGCAGACTTTAGACTAGTCTAAAGAGCTGACTATAGACTAGTCCATAGAGAAGACTATAGAGCAGACTAGAGATTAGTCTATAGAGCTGACTTTAGACTAGTCTATAGAGCTGACTTTAGACTAGTCTATAGAGCTGACTATAGACTAGTCTATAGAGCTGACTTTAGACTAGTCTATAGAGCTGACTATAGACTAGTCTATAGAGCTGACTTAAGACTAGTCTATAGAGCTGACTTTAGACTAGTCTATAGAGCTGACTTTAGACTAGTCTATAGAGCTGACTAGAGACTAGTCTACAGAGCTGACTAGAGACTAGTCTGTAGAGCTGACTATAGACTAGTCTATAGAGCTGACTTGACTATAGACTATAGACTAGCTGACTATAGACTAGTCCATAGAAAAGACTTTAGATTAGTCTATAGAGCTGGCTATAGACTAGTCTAAAGAGCAGACTATAGACTAGTCTATAGAGCAGACTATAGACAAGTCTATAGAGCAGAATATAGGCTAGTCTATAGAGCAGACTAAAAACTAGTCTACAAAGCAGACTATAGACTAGTTTATAGAGCAGACTATAGACTAGTCTATAGAGCAGACTATAGACTAGTCTATAGAGCTGTCTATAGACTAGTCTATAGAGCACACTATAGACTAGTCTATAGAGCTGACTATAAACTAGTCAATAGAGCAGACTATATATTAGTCTATAGAGCAGACTATATATTAGTCAATAGAGCAGAATATAGACTAGTCTATAGAGCAGTATATAGACTACTCTATAGAGCATTATATAGACTAGTCTATAGAGCAGACTATAGACTAGTATATAGAGCTGACTATAGACTTGTCTAAAGAGCAGACTATAGACTAGTCTAAAGAGCAGAATATAGACTAGTCTATAGAGCAGACTAAAGACTAGTCTATAAAGCAGACTATAGATTAGTCTATAGAGCAGACTATAAAACAGACTATATACTATTCTATAGATCAGGCTAGAGAACAGACTATAGACTATCCTATAGATCAGACTATAGAACAGACAATAGACTAGTCTTTAGTCTAAGTCTAGAATATGTACTAATCTATAGTCCAGACTATTGAATAGTATATAGATTATTCTATTGACTAGTCTAGACTGTGGATTATTCTATAGTTCATATAGTAAACTATGTTATAGTCCAGAAAATGAACTAGAGTCCAGAGTATAGATATCTCCAGAAAATAGATATATGTATGCACTATGGACTAGTCTACAGTCCTGACAATGAAATCATCTATAGTATATATAACAAGCTATAGTCCATTTATATTAAAGAGAATAAGCTATTTTATAGTTCGGACTATTCGTTGCAGCTGCCTAAAGCATTGCAAACATACATTTATATTATTTCAAAATTCGTTAATAATCTACCATAAATTCGGATGCTTAAAAATAATCGCTAACTAACGCTAATTGTATTTTTATTAGTTTGTAATTGATCCAAATTCATTTGTTGATTGTAACTGACGTCTCTTTATTTATTGCAACTCTTTTGAATCAGGGTCTATATATGTATGTATGAAATTTTGGCTAATTAAGCCAATTTTACCAGCTATAGCTATTTGTATTGATAAAAATTTAACATTTTTTTTCGCCACAAAAGAGATGAAAATGTATCCAAGTGAAATGTACCGTATGTCTCTATAATATAGCGTCTATATATATATGGATATTTACAATAACATTTACCATCATTTACAGTTTCAATGAATGTCATGTCATGTATGATGATGATTCATCATCATGACATTCATACAAAGAGCAGTTTTGTATTCTATTCCAAACTCGTCGTATGTGGTTGTTTTGATGGTTCAATTAGCTGTGACATGATGCCCAGCACACAATGGAAAAGGATGAGAAGAGCAGAGGGAATGAAGAAATATGAACAATGTAGCAAGTGTAAGTGAATGCTATAGCTATAGTGATATATTTTGATATCATACATATGTAATTTGAAATCTGTTTGAAATTTTGAAACGTGACCATTGACTATATTTAGCTAATTTGACAGTTACATGTTAATTGTGATTAGTTTTTTGTGTATATGAAAAAAAGAAAAGAAAATAATATAAACGAAATATTTAAATCAAAATTTTATTATTAAAATTTTAATCAATTATACATACATATTTGTTTGTTAAACAATTAATAGACCAATTACAGATTGCTATATTTTTTAAATGTATTTCTAAAGAAAAAAATAAATTGATTTAAATTTTTTATATTTTTAAGGTTAAAAAACTCTGTGAGTTGGCGAGATTGTATGAAAATTTTTATAGGCTTGATTATTTAAATATATATTTATTGTACTTAAAAATTATTTTATAAAACTTTACATAAAATGTATTATATGGGTCTATTGAACTGCTATATTTTTATATAAAATTGTCAATTTTCAGTTTTGTAATAAAACACTATAGTCCAGACTAAGGACTTGACTATAGTCCAGACTATGGACTTGACTATAGTCTAGACTATGGACTTGACTAGACTTTAGACTATAGACAAGACTATAGTCGAGATTATAGCATATAGTCCAAACTATGGACTAGACTAAACTATCCTAGTGTATAATCCAGACTGTAGACTTGACTTTAGTCTATAGTCTGGACTATAGTCTAGTCTATACTCAGGACTATAGTCAAGTCTATAGTCTGGAGTATATCCTAGTCTGTACTCTGGACTATAGTGTAATCTGCAGTCTGGCCTATAATCTAGTATACATACATATATAGACTAGTCCAGACTATTGTCTGGTCGATAGTCTGCAGACTATATAGTAGATTATAGACTAGTCTATAGAGTAGACTATAGACTAGTCTATAGAGCAGACTATAGACTAGTCTATAGAGCAGACAATAGACTTGACTATAGATAAGACTATACACAAGTCTATAGAGCAGACTATGTTCCAGTCTATACTGGTCAAGTACTGGTCTATAGGGCAGACTATATACTAGTCTATAGAGCAGACTATGGAATGGTCTATTGAGCAGACTATGGACTGGTCTATTGAACAGACTAGTCTATGGAGCAGACTATAGATTAGTCTATTGAGCAGACTATAGACTAGTCTATTGAGCAGAATATAGACTAGTCTATAGAGCAGACTATAGACTAGTCTACAGATCAGACTATACACTAGTCTATTGAGCAGACTATAGACTAGTCTTTAGAGCAAACTATAGATTAGTCTTTAGAGCAGACTATAAACTAGTCTTTAGAGCAGACTATAAACTAGTCTTTAGAGCAGACTATAAACTAGTCTATAGAGCAGACTATAGACTAGTCTATAGAGCAGACTATAGACTAGCCTATAGAGCACACTATAGACTAGCCTATAGAGCTGACTATAAACTAGTCTATAGAGCAGACTATAGACTAGTCTATAGAGCAGACTATACACTAGTCTATAGAGCAGACTATAAACTAGTCTTTAGAGCAGACTATAAACTAGTCTATAGAGCAGACTATAGACTAGTCTATTGAGCAGAATATAGACTAGTCTATAGAGCAGACTATAGACTAGTCTACAGATCAGACTATACACTAGTCTATAGAGCAGACTATAGACTAGTCTATAGAGCAGACTATAGACTAGTCTATTGAGCAGAATATAGACTAGTCTATAGAGCAGACTATAGACTAGTCTACAGATCAGACTATACACTAGTCTATAGAGCAGACTATAGACTAGTCTTTAGAGCAAACTATAGATTAGTCTTTAGAGCAGACTATAAACTAGTCTTTAGAGCAGACTATAAACTAGTCTTTAGAGCAGACTATAGACTAGTCTATAGAGCAGACTATAGACTAGTCTATAGAGCAGACTCTAGACTAGTCTATAGAGCAGACTATAGACTAGTCTATTGAGCAGAATATAGACTAGTCTATAGAGCAGACTATAGACTAGTCTACAGATCAGACTATACACTAGTCTATAGAGCAGACTATAGACTAGTCTTTAGAGCAGACTATAAACTAGTCTATAGAGCAGACTATAGACTAGTCTATTGAGCAGAATATAGACTAGTCTATAGAGCAGACTATAGACTAGTCTACAGATCAGACTATACACTAGTCTATAGAGCAGACTATAGACTAGTCTTTAGAGCAAACTATAGATTAGTCTTTAGAGCAGACTATAAACTAGTCTTTAGAGCAGACTATAAACTAGTCTTTAGAGCAGACTATAGACTAGTCTATAGAGCAGACTATAGACTAGTCTATAGAGCAGACTCTAGACTAGTCTATAGAGCAGACTATAGACTAGTCTATTGAGCAGAATATAGACTAGTCTATAGAGCAGACTATAGACTAGTCTATAGAGCAGACTCTAGACTAGTCTATAGAGCAGACTATAGACTAGTCTATTGAGCAGAATATAGACTAGTCTAAAGAGCAGACTATAGACTAGTCTATAGAGCAGACTATAGACAAGTCTATAGAGCAGAATATAGGCTAGTCTATAGAGCAGACTAAAAACTAGTCTACAAAGCAGACTATAGACTAGTTTATAGAGCAGACTATAGACTAGTCTATAGAGCAGACTATAGACTAGTCTATAGAGCTGTCTATAGACTAGTCTATAGAGCACACTATAGACTAGTCTATAGAGCTGACTATAAACTAGTCAATAGAGCAGACTATATATTAGTCTATAGAGCAGACTATATATTAGTCAATAGAGCAGAATATAGACTAGTCTATAGAGCATTATATAGACTAGTCTATAGAGCAGACTATAGACTAGTCTATAGAGCAAACTATAGATTAGTCTTTAGAGCAGACTATAAACTAGTCTATAGAGCTGACTATAAACTAGTCTATAGAGCAGACTATAGACTAGTCTATAGAGCAGACTATAAACTAGTCTTTAGAGCAGACTATAAACTAGTCTTTAGAGCAGACTATAAACTAGTCTATAGAGCAGACTATAGACTAGTCTATTGAGCAGAATATAGACTAGTCTATAGAGCAGACTATAGACTAGTCTACAGATCAGACTATACACTAGTCTATAGAGCAGACTATAGACTAGTCTTTAGAGCAAACTATAGATTAGTCTTTAGAGCAGACTATAAACTAGTCTTTAGAGCAGACTATAAACTAGTCTTTAGAGCAGACTATAGACTAGTCTATAGAGCAGACTATAGACTAGTCTATAGAGCAGACTCTAGACTAGTCTATAGAGCAGACTATAGACTAGTCTATTGAGCAGAATATAGACTAGTCTATAGAGCAGACTATAGACTAGTCTACAGATCAGACTATACACTAGTCTATAGAGCAGACTATAGACTAGTCTTTAGAGCAAACTATAGATTAGTCTTTAGAGCAGACTATAAACTAGTCTTTAGAGCAGACTATAAACTAGTCTTTAGAGCAGACTATAGACTAGTCTATAGAGCAGACTATAGACTAGTCTATAGAGCAGACTCTAGACTAGTCTATAGAGCAGACTATAGACTAGTCTATTGAGCAGAATATAGACTAGTCTATAGAGCAGACTATAGACTAGTCTACAGATCAGACTATACACTAGTCTATAGAGCAGACTATAGACTAGTCTTTAGAGCAAACTATAGACTAGTCTTTAGAGCAGACTATAAACTAGTCTTTAGAGCAGACTATAAACTAGTCTTTAGAGCAGACTATAAACTAGTCTTTAGGCAGACTATAAACTAGTCTATAGAGCAGACTATAGACTAGTCTATAGAGCAGACTATAGACTAGCCTATAGAGCAGACTATAGACTAGCCTATAGAGCAGACTATAAACTAGCCTATAGAGCAGACTATAAACTAGTCTATAGAGCAGACTATAGACTAGTCTATAGAGCAGACTATAGACTAGTCTATAGAGCAGACTATAGACTAGTCTATAGAGCAGATTATAGACTAGTCTATAGAGCAGATTATAGACTAGTCTATAGAGCAGACTATTGACTAGTCTATAGAGCAGACTATGGATTGGTCTATATAGTCTGGACTATAGTAAAGCCTATAGTCTAGTCTAGTCTATATTATGGACTATAGCCTAATCTATAGTTGGGACTATATTCTATATATAGTCTATACATATAGTATATATAATCTATAGTATTGACTGTAGTTTTGTTAATTGTCTGGACTATATATAGTCTGTGCTATATTTTTTTGTGGAAAAAAGTGTTTTAATTATGTTGTACCCACAAAGTGGCACAACAGTTGTGCCCAATATCTGTCTAATTTAAATAATTAATACAAAAATTTTCCCTTTTACTTTCTATGAAGTAATAATCGAAAAATATTCACTTTAAAAAATCATTTTATTTTAATAAAAAAAATAAAGACGAATAAAAAAGAAAGTATTTAATTGTGCTCAATACGAAAATATTTTTTTTTAATGAAAATATTTTTATGAAAATTCTATTGTAACCACTATAATATCGTGGACGGGCCTGTCTATAACAGATATTTACAATAAAACAACAACAAGAAAACACACAACATAAAATTGGGGCCATTAACAAAAACCACACAGTAGTGACAACAAACATACAAATGAACATTAATTTTTGGTAGTTTTTTTTTTTGTTTAATAAATTATTTTAAACACGTACCAAAAGGTTGACAATAAAATAAAAAATAAAAGATTTTTGTTTAATATGAATTGAAGAAATTTTATTAACTGAATAACTAAAGACACTACTCGGCTGAGACAAAAAACAAAAACTTTAAGACACTAATAGACATGGACAATGTTAAATAAGTAGTTGTAGGCAAAAGGTAAGCAGTTAGTAGTTTGTTTTTGGAGGGAGATCTATTTAAATATTCTATAGAAGTTGTTTAGGTTATGGAATGCTTACATAATTTGTTTATAACTATAAAATATTAAAAAGAATATTGTATAGTTTTAAAGATTAAAGAGATTTAATTTGTTTAAAAATATTTAACATTTTAAGAATTTTAAGTTTTTTTTTAAGAATAAAGTTTAAATTTGTAATTTTTCTTTGTTTGTTATTTTATAAAAAGTGACTTAAAACTGTCAAAATGACAGCTGAGTCATTTCAATTGAGAGTTCATGTACGTTTTAATTCGTTGTATAATCTATTTTAAGTCATGTGCATTTGTAAGTAGAATTTGGGAAATTTATATTCACCAACTTTCTACCTTCAACAAATTTTATATATATTCCTGGTTCTTATCAACTTCTGAGTCGATTAAGCTATGTATATCCGTCGATCTTTCCTTCCGTCTGTCTGCCTAAAACACGCTCACGTTAAAACTAAGCAAAAGATATCTACCAGATTCATCAGAAATATTCATTGTTGTCCTAAGCAGTTTGTTAATGAAAATCAGCAAAATCGGTTAACAATATTAAAAGTTATGAGTAAAAACTTCAGACTATCTTGAAAAAAATCACTTTTTTTTAATTCTTAAGCAGTTTTCTCAGAAACTACAAAAGATATTATTTATACGTTATTTTTTTTTACCCAAGGATCAATTATGTTCAAAATCATAACAATCGATCCAAAATTTCCCATACAAAGATATTTCCGGAAATGGATTTATCGTTAATAACATCCTCAAATATATCGATATCAAAATTTTGCACATATAAATATAATATGAACAGAAATCATACCACCAACGTAGATTTGTATCGGCCCACTTTCGAAAATCACTCAAACGCGCATATTTCACTGATAAATAAAGCAATCGAAATAGAATTGGACATTAATATGTTTTGTGTATGTATAGATAACTCTACGAAAGTTTTTCCCAATGGGTCCATAATAGGTCATAGCTCCCTTATAAGGTCCACTTTCGAAAATTACTTAAACACGCATATTTCATTGATAAATAAAGCCAACGCCATAAAATTCGACATGCATGTGTTTTGTGTATGTGACAATCACTTTACGAGATTTTTTCCGAATCGGTCCATAATAGGTCATAGCTTCTATATAAGGTCCACTTTCGAAAATCACTTAAACGCACATATCTCATTAACTAATAAAGCTATCGGGGTAAAATGTTTTGTATATATGTATATAAATCATTATGCGTAATTTTTCCCGAATCGGTCCAAAATGGGTCACAACACCCATATAAGGATAATTTCCAAAAATAACTTAAATACACAATTTCATTGACAATATAAGTTATCGGGATAAAACTCAACTTGAATATGTTTTGTGTGTATATAAATCAGTATAAATTCCAGACTAATTATGGACCGATCCGGTCTCATATAAGATTCATTCCGAAAATCACTTAATACTACATAATTCATTATGACTATATATCCGGATAAAATTGATATGAGCATGTTCCGTGTTTAGATAAATCATTCTGCTAAAATGTTTTCCAATTGGTCCATTATAGGTCGTAGCTTCCATATAAGGCCATCAACATCGTTTCGATAAATACTTAAACGAACATAATTCATGAAAAATATCGACATCGTATTAAAACTCGACAGAAATATGGTTTGTAAATATACAAATTATTCTTCTAAAAATTCAGTCCATAATAGGTCATAACACCCGTAAAAAGTCCATATCTGAAAAATCACTTTTTTTCGACCTAATTAGGTGATAAGGTTTAATCTAAGACCGTATTGGATTTTAAGTAAGCTTTAACCGAGTACTCTCACAGAGGTAAGCATTACATCATATAGGTACCAGACCACTCGGGAGTAGTCGGCAACGAAAGAGCGAATGTATATGCTTTAAACGAAAGAGAATGATGAATGCAAAACCGCTTGACGCAACAAAGGGCTAAATTACAAATATGGGCGGGAGAATCCCACAAGTCCATTTGGAATACTAAAACGATGAGTAGAACGGCAAAGATTCTATATGGTGACCCTAACGAGAGAAGGACAAGAAGCCTCCTCAAAATGAGCAAGTATAAAGTTAGCATAATGGTACGAATTCTGATTAACATTGTAACTCTGAAGCATTTTTTTTTCGACGAAATTAGATTCAAATACCTTGCGAGTGATATTATTTCGGATATAACATCCTTCACGAACACTGATTAGAAAATTCTAAGGAATTACATTCAGGAAACTGAGTTTCTGAATATGATAATACATTCAGTGAAAACTATATAAGGTTTTGGGTTTTTAACAACAAACCACTTCCATGAAAAGGAGCGAACAATAGGTCCGATAGTGCCCTAGCTGTATTATTTCGGATTTGTTGTAGTATATATCCTCCTATCAACCATTTATTTATGTCTGTCTGTAAAATCTAAAACAGGTCTAGTATCAGCTTAATACGAATAATATGGAACTTATTCTAACGGAAAATATTAAAGTAGTTACAGCCAAGACTATATATACCAGATGGGATAAGGGGGCACTTTAAGAGTGTATAGCATGGCAAAATAACATTCTCTGAAAAACAAATTTAAGACCTTGGAAGTGATTTTTCACTAGGAATATATACCTCAGAATATTTTTGAAAAATTCTAAGAAAGTTCGTTCAGGAAACGGAGTTTGTGATATTTTCTGATTTGATACATATAGGCCTCTGTTACTCGTAAAGTACATACATAACAAGTAAAACTTTCAGATCTATTAAACCGGACTATGACTATGTTATCTTGGTATAAATCGTTTTCATAATTTAGATTTAGAGATCACATCTAGTCATCAAATATGACAAAAGTGTTCGATCGATTTCACAAAGTCAACACGATTTATCAAGACTTTTAGATCAGATATTATGATTTTTTCATATGAAAATTTTCAAAATAAATTATATCTTCTAGAAATTGGTACTTACGATAAAATTTGCTAAATTGTGCAACAGGTGCTAATGTTCTCTTACGACCATAACGTCCTTATTTTGTCTTCTCAAATTTAAACTATAATTTGTCTGCTTCCTTTACAAAAACAAGTAAACAAATTAAATAGATGATTTTATAAAAAAAGTGAAAACTTATTAATTGAGTTTTCACTTTTTTGTGAAATCTAATGAACATAGAATTTTAAAGGTATAAAAAGCTACATACGTACATACATACATATATAAATGTACCAGTATAATGTATTCGAATTAATAACCTTATACATGTACATAAGTCCTTCACAAGGGATGTTTCGCTACAAATTACAAATATCTTTCAGTTAGGGTACAGTTTAAAAGTGCGAGTTTATTTAAACACAGTTTAAGATAAGAAAAATCTAATTTAAAACAGTAAGTTATGATGTTGTTACTTACATAAAAAGAAATTTCTTTCTATGTAAGTAACAGAGTAATGCCATTTATTCACTTTCAGATTTCATTAATCCCCAACTAATTAAACCTAGTTGTAGTAAACTCAACAACTTACCACTTAGCATTACTTATTACAAATATGACATCACATCTTCCGCAAACTTACCAACATCTAAAAGTTGGAAAATTCAATTTTACGCTCAAATGCGGAAAGTGTAAAAACACAAACTAGAAACTTAATCCGACAGGCGAAAAAAAAACCAGCATATGAAATAGTACATCTCAAAACACACATAATCAAAAGGTTTTCCGACCAACGACATGTCATCAGAACATTGCAAAAATTCTATAGAATAGAAAAAGAATTTTTGTTGACCAAAACAACGTGAATAACAGACGTACAAACGGATAGATTGACAATGTATGTATATTGACGTTGTTATTATCATTGACGTATTACAATCTATGTACTATGTATGAACGTACCACTGAGTCGTTATCATGGTTCATGTATTTTGTATATATAGAGATATAGTACAAGTATAGCTTGTACTTGTTCCTATATCACCTTCATTCATTTAAAGTAATTTTGAATTCATAAAAATTTTTCTGTTTATTTTCAGACTTTGTAGTATGAAAATGCGTTGTACAATGATGATATTTTGCTGCATGTAGTACTGGTGGAGCCAGAAACCTATTAATCAGTTGTAAAAGTTGACAGAAAAAGAGAGTATTGTTTATTTTCCGGGTTAATATTTTGCAAAAGAGTTGCCGGGTTGAAGCTATTTTGAAAAGAGGGTTTAAAGGGATTTATGTTTGACTTGATCTAAATAAAAGTATTGGATTAAAGCTCAACATTGATTCAGATACAGATAGATCGATTCAACTAGACTAGACCATAGACTAGACTATAAACTAGACTATAGCCTAGACTATAGACTAGGCTATAGACTAGACTATAGACTAGACTATAGACTAGACTATAGACTAGACTATAGACTAGACTATAGACTAGACTATAGACTAGACTATAGACTAGACTATAGACTAGACTATAGACTGGACTATAGACTAGACTATAGACTGGACTATGGACTAGACTATAGACTAGACTATAGACTAGACTATAGACTGGACTATGGACTAGACTATAGACTAGACTATAGACTAGACTATAGACTAGACTATAGACTAGACTATAGACTAGACTAGACTAGACTATAGACTAGACTATAGACTAGACTATAGACTAGACTATAGACTAGACTATAGACTAGACTATAGACTAGACTATAGACTAGACTATAGACTAGACTATAGACTAGACTATAGACTAGACTATAGACTAGACTATAGACTAGACTATAGACTAGACTATAGACTAGACTATAGACTAGACTATAGACTAGACTATAGACTAGACTATAGACTAGACTATAGACTAGACTATAGACTAGACTATAGACTAGACTATAGACTAGACTATAGACTAGACTATAGACTAGACTATAGACTAGACTATAGACTAGACTATAGACTAGACTATAGACTAGACTATAGACTAGTACTATAGACTAGACTATAGACTAGGACTATAGACTAGACTATAGACATGGACTATAGACTAGACTATAGACTAGACTATAGACTAGACTATAGACTAGACTATAGACTAGACTATAGACTAGACTATAGACTAGACTATAGACTAGACCTATAGACTAGACTATAGACTAGACTATAGACTAGACTATAGACTAGACTATAGACTAGACTATAGACTAGACTATAGACTAGACTATAGACTAGACTATAGACTAGACTATAGACTAGACTATAGACTAGACTATAGACTAGACTATAGACTAGACTATAGACTAGACTATAGACTAGACTATAGACTAGACTATAGACTAGACTATAGACTAGACTATAGACTAGACTATACTAGACTATAGACTAGACTATAGACTAGACTATAGACTAGACTATAGACTAGACTATAGACTAGACTATAGACTAGACTATAGACTAGACTATAGACTAGACTATAGACTAGACTATAGACTAGACTATAGACTAGACTATAGACTAGACTATAGACTAGACTATAGACTAGACTATAGACTAGACTATAGACTAGACTATAGACTAGACTATAGACTAGACTATAGACTAGACTATAGACTAGACTATAGACTAGACTATAGACTAGACTATAGACTAGACTATAGACTAGACTATAGACTAGACTATAGACTAGACTATAGACTAGACTATAGACTAGACTATAGACTAGACTATAGACTAGAACTATAGACTAGACTATAGACTAGACTATAGACTAGACTATAGACTAGACTATAGACTAGACTATAGACTAGACTATAGACTAGACTATAGACTAGACTATAGACTAGACTATAGACTAGACTATAGACTAGACTATAGACTAGACTATAGACTAGACTATAGACTAGACTATAGACTAGACTATAGACTAGACTATAGACTAGACTATAGACTAGACTATAGACTAGACTATAGACTACTATAGACTAGACTATAGACTAGACTATAGACTAGACTATAGACTAGACTATAGACTAGACTATAGACTAGACTATAGACTAGACTATAGACTAGACTATAGACTAGACTATAGACTAGACTATAGACTAGACTATAGACTAGACTATAGACTAGACTATAGACTAGACTATAGACTAGACTATAGACTAGACTATAGACTAGACTATAGACTAGACTATAGACTAGACTATAGACTAGACTATAGACTAGACTATAGACTAGACTATAGACTAGACTATAGACTAGACTATAGACTAGACTATAGACTAGACTATAGACTAGACTATAGACTAGACTATAGACTAGACTATAGACTAGACTATAGACTAGACTATAGACTAGACTATAGACTAGACTATAGACTAGACTATAGACTAGACTATAGACTAGACTATAGACTAGACTATAGACTAGACTATAGACTAGACTATAGACTAGACTATAGACTAGACTATAGACTAGACTATAGACTAGACTATAGACTAGACTATAGACTAGACTATAGACTAGACTATAGACTAGACTATAGACTAGACTATAGACTACTATAGACTAGACTATAGTCTAGACTATAGACTAAACTATAGACTAGACTATAGACTAGACTATAGACTAAACTATAGACTAGACTATAGACTAGACTATAGACTAGACTATAGACTAGACTATAGACTATACTAGACTATAGACTAAACTATAGACTATACTAGACTATAGACTAAACTATAGACTAGACTATAGACTAAACTATAGACTAGACTAGACTATAGACTAGACTAGACTATAGACTAAACTATAGACTAGACTATATTTTAGGCTATAGATTAGACTATACGCTAGACTTTAGACCAGAGTACGGACTAGTCGGCTATTGGTTACTAGTGGACTATACATCAAAAGTTTTTGATACCAAAATGTACTGGAAAAAGTATTCAAGTATTGAATTTTTCAGTGTTGGCAATCCTCCCTAATTCAAGTACCTAAAGCTAGTATTGTATTTGCTTTTTCAAAAATTTACTATTCTATCTATCGATATGAGATTTTTAAGCCACTTTTCTATACATACATATATGTATACATATATTGAAAATTGATGCTGTTGACATGTTCGCATAATAGTAGTTGCATGAAGTTGATAAGTATGTATGTGGGTGCATGTATGTTTACATATCATTTATGTTGAACATTGGCAACATCAACAACAACTAGTAATACTTCTGCAACACCATTGGCATCTTTTGCAATATGACAGGCAAACAAACAACAAAAATGAATCACGAAATAGTGGACTCATGCTTGAATTCCAGCAACTACAAATGCTGACACACACACTCATACACAATATTTTCAATTATGCACTTGGTGACAAAAACATTGTTAAAGTTTCCATCATCGTCATCATCATCAATATATTTAGTCGTTGTAACAGTTATCCTCATCATCTTTGTCAACATCATGGATGGACCTCGTTGTCATTGTAGTCGTCATCATCAGCATCATCATACTCCTCATCGTTATCAATGGCATGTCCGTCAATTTTAACTTGTACTTATATTTTTCATCCGTTGTAAATTCTGTTGTTGTTGTCGTTGTTGCCAAAATCAATATTGTCCACAATTCCATGGACATAACATTTATCCATTGATTCTTTTACGTCCATATGTGGTAGTTGGTGAGATGAATGATATTTGGTATTGGGTGTTTGCGTGTGAGTGTATGTGTTTTTTTGGGGTACATACTAAATTGTAGTGCAATCTGTTTAATGTTTGTTACAGTAAACATTGCAACTTTTACATCTTCATCAGAGTGTACACATTGTACTACACGTCGTCATCGTCATCCACATTCTCTCATCATTATTATCGTCATCGCAAATAGTTTCAACCTACAAGAATGTCCACCAAAAACAACAAGTTGTGAGGGGTGTGGTTGCCAGATGTTCTTGAGCTGTATAAAAATTATTATCGAATGAAGCAACTATCTATCTATCTATCTATCTATCTATCTATCTATCTATCTATCTATCTATCTATCTATCTATCTATCTATCTATCTATCTATCTATCTATCTATCTATCTATCTATCTATCTATCTATCTATCTATCTATCTATCTATCTATCTATCTACTATCTATCTATCTTCTATCTATCTATCTATCTATCTATCTATCTATCTATCTATCTATCTATCTATCTATCTATCTATCTATCTATCTATCTATCTATCTATCTATCTATCTATCTATCTATCTATCTATCTATCTATCTATCTATCTATCTATCTATCTATCTATCTATCTATCTATCTATCTATCTATCTATCTATCTATCTATCTATCTATCTATCTATCTATCTATCTATCTATCTATCTATCTATCTATCTATCTATCTATCTATCTATCTATCTATCTATCTATCTATCTATCTATCTATCTATCTATCTATCTATCTATCTATCTATCTATCTATCTATCTATCTATCTATCTATCTATCTATCTATCTATCTATCTATCTATCTATCTATCTATCTATCTATCTATCTATCTATCTATCTATCTATCTATCTATCTATCTATCTATCTATCTATCTATCTATCTATTCTATCTATCTATCTATCTATCTATCTATCTATCTATCTATCTATCTATCTATCTATCTATCTATCTATCTATCTATCTATCTATCTATCTATCTATCTATCTATCTATCTATCTATCTATCTATCTATCTATCTATCTATCTATCTATCTATCTATCTATCTATCTATCTATCTATCTATCTATCTATCTATCTATCTATCTATCTATCTATCTATCTATCTATCTATCTATCTATCTATCTATCTATCTATCTATCTATCTATCTATCTATCTATCTATCTATCTATCTATCTATCTATCTATCTATCTATCTATCTATCTATCTATCTATCTATCTATCTATCTATCTATCTATCTATCTATCTATCTATCTATCTATCTATCTATCTATCTATCTATCTATCTATCTATCTATCTATCTATCCTATCTATCTATCTATCTATCTATCTATCTATCTATCTATCTATCTATCTATCTATCTATCTATCTATCTATCTATCTATCTATCTATCTATCTATCTATCTATCTAGCTATCTATCTATCTATCTATCTATCTATCTATTATATATCTTTTGAACAAACTACATCCCCTTAATACCTCCGATTCCCTTCTACATGGCCACCCTTTTCAACCATTTGCAGACTCTTGTCATACTAATATTACCAACAACTACTCTTACGAGATACATACTACTCACTAGTGTTATAGTTGATGGTTTACATAGTTGTAATATTTGTGTTACAATATTTCAACATGTTGCATTATGGTGTATTGAATACGTGTCATTGCCGCAAATTGCATTTTAGCCTATGTAAACTGTTTTAGTTTACATTTTTTATTTTTTCTCTCGGGTTTCTGTTTTATGTTGTTTCTTTTTGTTTTTGTTGGAAAGTGCATTTTTTTTGTTGCTACTGTTGTTGTAGTTGTTCCCTGGTTAGTTATTATAATTTTATTGTTGTTGTCGTCGATGATGATGATGCTGCTGCTGTTGATGGTATTGCAATAGAAGCAAAAGCTATAAACTGCAGTTTTTTGTTTAGTTTAAAAGGAACATTTTGTTAAAAATGTTTTTTTGTTTGTGTTTAAAGTTTTAAACGAACAAAAGCAAACCTATCAAATTGGAGTTTTCACCTTTTGCTTCTATACTTTCCGACTGTCCGTCTTGCTAGAGTTACTGTGTACTGCTAGTAGTTGTTGAAAATTAAATCAATTTTGATAGATTGTCAATGTTTGTTGGATGAAATTAAAATGTTATTAAAATTTTGTTCAACTTTGGCGTATGGGAAAAATGTAATTTAAATTTTTATGAATTGAAATGGGAATATGTGTAACGACAGGCATTATCGAGTATATTTAAACAATTTTGCCTGAGTTCAAATCCCTTTAGTAATTTACAAAAAAATAATTTAGAAAATATGTAATTAGGAAAAAAATTGTGTTTCTTTTTTGGAACACGGTTTTAAAAATATATAGCAATTTGGTTTAATTATGGTGGTTGATCAAAAGTATAGAATATATATATTTTGAATTTAATTTTAAAATATTTTCCTCCGTAAATAAAAACTTATTTAAATTCAATTCAAATGTACTTATTTAATCAAAGAAACTAAGTATGCGTCATTTTGTCTGTCTAAATTTAGTAAGTTTATCAACAGATGTTGCCTTTATTAGGTCTTTAACCCATTTAAGTGGACTTATTAATTAAATTTGTATGTATGTAGTCGTTATAATCTGGAAAAATACGTCTTATTTAGCACAGATTTAAAAAACGAAAATAATCAAAGATTATTATCAAGTAGCAAAATGTCAACAAATAAGATAACATTATTATTAGGTAATGATCATTTCGTTAGGAATATGATCTGAGAACAAAGAGATTTCTATTAAATTATGTTTCAAGATTTCAGCTAAGTGTTTCGATGTGGCCTTCGGTTGGTTAGTGTTATACTATAGTCTGTTAGATCAAAGATCGTGGGTTCGTCCTCCTCCTTTCAACTCAACTTACTAACTAACTAACTAAGGGTCCCGATATGGAGAGAAAAAGTTCTGTTATTACAATTGGCATTTTTAAGTAGACAATCAAGAGTTTTGCTCCATATAAGGCTTAACAACCGGATGGTATTTTCCCGTCATTCTTGCGGATGGAAACAGAATTTGGAAAATAATTTGAGGATAGTTATGGCACATCAAAATTTTATCGATCGATAAGCCTTAAGACCTTCCTACTTAAAACTTTGGAATGCATAGTATGGTTAAAAACAAAATACCTTTGGCGAATCTTTCGATAGCAAACTATATACACTGGCGTTATGCATTCCATATGCATATCGAATGTACTTTTATCCAATCCTCAGATTATTTTCATGTTAAGCGGGCGCCCATAATTGATCTACTCCATTCTAAGGAACACATTAATATGTTGCGAGATTACAGGGTGACATTTTGTCTCCTTTACTTTGGAAAACTATGATTAATAGTCTCCTGAAGATCCTAAACGTGAATGAGCATAGATCTGTTTATTACTTGTAGGGGGAAAGGATACTTGTTTAGAAGAACCGAGAAGGGCTTTAAGACCGGTCTTAAACTGGAATCTATCGAGAAGAGCCCGACAATGACCAAAATCTATCTTTTCATAAGAAAGACGTCTTGTCCTTTTCCATACCAGAGACCGCGCTTATTGGAATCTTTGGCGCATTGACCATAGAAAGAATATCATGCTCAAGAGGAACATACGAACAAATACCCGTAGAAAGTCTGGAAGACGAAATGATCATAAGGAACTTCATTAAAAATCGAGAAACAGAGACATACAACTGACTGTACAACTAATGTTGTACGATTCTGCTCTCAACGTCTTTATCGAGTGTATTTTTTAGAAATTTTGCTATTAGATTCAGACAGCCGTCCTTATTTAGATATAAATGCGGTGGTCGTGGAAGGTACCACCTTTGATACCATCCGAGTAGGCATATCCATAAGGAAACACTAATCTAAACGCTGTCTTTCGAAATAACGTCTTTATCGTGTATAATCCTAGATGTTCGGCTCTTAGACTCAGACAGTCGTCCTTATTTAGACATAAACGCAATGGTCATGGAAGGCACCAACTTTAACAGGACAATCTGAGTCAGAAACCCATAAAGGAAACAGTGGTATAAGCAAACGCTCTCAGTCTTTATCAAAAATCTGTTATGAATACTGGTTCCGGAATTTTCTTTGTTTAGCTAAGTCTATTGTCCTCTATCAGATTGCTTAATGCATGTTTCCTTATCCAAGCTGAAATTTACGCCATCGATATGGTCGCGAGAAGCACGAAAGACCAGTTCAGTCTAGTATTATTCTCTTTTGCGGAGTATCGAGTCAGAATACTCAGTATAAACTAGAAAACTTTTAGTCTTAGCATCTTCTCCTACATAATATTGCGTAATGTCCGCACTCTTTTCGAGGCTGAAATTTACAACATAAATATAATAACGAGAAGAATCAGAGTCTTGCATAGCTTTGCTTCTATCCATGCTTTTAAATCCGACGTGACAAGATCGAAATCATTTGTAAATTACATTCACTACTTGTCTCAACTCAATCGACACTTTGTCGAGATGATTGGTCAAATGAAATTGGCAACGAATGCGCAAGACTATTTCGTTTTGATTAACGTAACGGGCAACAGATGAAACTGTCGGATCACATGTATTCCATTATTACCCCATGTAGAATATCAAAAATGCTGTGGTGCTGTCTCTCACAGAAAAGGACCTTTAGACTCTGGATCCTTGATTGAAATACGATAAGATAGAATTTTTCATAATTTGGACTGTCTTAAAGATGTATTACTAACATATTTAATCCAATTTGTTAGCAGTACTAGTGGGTCTCTTAGTAAACACATAATTCTAAAGATCGCTCATATTAGAGAGAGACTATTTTAAAGATATCACAATGACTATTAGTTTAAAAATGGAGATTTATGAAAAAATAGAGTTGCTTTGATACATTTCATTAAAATACAACATGGCAACTCCGTATAACAAAATGTAAATACCCTCAACAGCTGTTACGCATGCTTTTTCTGACATTTTGCAGAAGCAGTTTAAGACACAACATAAAAACAAATCAACACCAAAGAAAACATTTATTCGCATGAATAGTAAAACGAAATAAAAAGAAAAAGTTGTAAAGTAAATAAAATCAAATAATACAAGACAACACAATAAAATTAACAAAAAAACCAACTCAACCAATGGACAGACTTTAAGTGAACAGTTAAAAAAAAAAGTGAAAAACTTGGGCCGTATAGCAACTGACTAACAAAAATGTTTGCAAAAAGCGTGTTATACATTATTTATTCAAAGAAAATTTATAATTAATTAAAAAACAAAAGTATTTTTTTTTATAGTAAAACAAAAAAAAAGTTGTGCATGCAACACTAAAATAATAGAACATGGAACAACAGTTTTGTTTTGTTTGTTTTTTTTAAAGCATTTGGCTATAAATGTCCATGAATATGGATGGATAGCTGTTTAATAAGAGTCTGTCGACAAACTGGCATAACTGACGGAATTGGCAATACAACAAACACTACTACTATAAGACACCAGAGTGAAAACTTTGCACAAGTGTATTGCCGTGTCCAAGTCAAAACAAACAACAGGTTATTAACGTTGCACAGTGGGAGAGAGTTTGGGAAAAAGTCTTTAAAAAATAACTTAAAAGGTTTGTATGAAATTAGTTTAAAAGCTTTAGTAACGTAATGGCAGTCGGTTGTAAAATGGGTTTGCTATTGGATATCTGAGGTTTGATCTATTTTGGGTAGTTATAGACGTCCTTGAAAGCCGATTTTAAAACTTATATTTATAAATATTTCCTTACTATTTCTTTCACGTTTTTCCCTTTATTCACCCACTGTTGCTTAGTTGCGTTTTTAGTGTTTCAAATAAAAAACGTCAAAATCATAACGTACGAGTAATAATGTTAAAAGAGAGAGAGAAAAAATTACTAAATAAACAAATAGTCAAATGTCTAAAAGAAATAAAAGAAACAAAGAAATACTTTGTTGAAAACTAAATTTTAAATTAATAAGTTTCACTACAATTCCTCATTCGTAGTAATTTTAAATGGACAAAAAGCATTTTGTGTTTTTTCTTAAAAGTTTTCAATTATGTTGTATTAGTTAATTGTTTAACTATTTATTTGTTAGTTTTTTTAAATCATTAAACTACGTATTATACAAATATTAATATATAGTTTTATTATTTTTAAAATAATTTAAACATTAAGTAATCGTTAT
The DNA here is from genome assembly GCF_015586225.1 of Lucilia sericata. Lineage (NCBI taxonomy): Eukaryota > Metazoa > Arthropoda > Insecta > Diptera > Calliphoridae > Lucilia > Lucilia sericata. Next base: position 221,522 of record NW_023994768.1, read on the forward strand.
ATGCAAATTATACAATTTTATTATAAAAAGTTGACGTTTAGTTAATTTTGCTAGAGGAAAAAACAGACGGACGGACTTCTCCAGACTGTTTTTTTTGGGCTCAATGCCAACCCGCTAAACAAAAAAGCTTGAGATCAACATCGAACCTAAAAATGTTTGGCATTTTGATCGGTCTATGTGCTCGAATCATGAAAATTAGGTCCCTCGTAATCATTCGTGACAGCACTTCCTCAACATCATATATTTGAACAATGTCGTATGCCATAAGTAATGACATCAATTGTACTTTAATTTGAAATTAAAATAATTTCCGTAACTGAACTACAAGTCTTTTAATATTTATCTAAGAACCCGATTTATTAACTATGTTACTTTCAAATATTTCTCATCTGAGTCATCGGAGTTTTGTATTTGACAATCAATAACAATTGAACAAGTTTTGCCAACAAATAATTAACTATTAAATAAAGTTTATGACTACTATGTATCTTTCAGAGAAATATTATTAGATAAAATTTAAAGGCGGATATAGAATTTTCATAAAGAACAGCTTAATATTTCCTAAAAAAAAAAGAATAAAGAAAGTCCCTCATGGATTTTCTACCTATTTAGGATCACATGAGTGTGAAAATTTAAAAAGTACCACCTTAAGAAAGTTAAGCTATCAAATGGAATTAATTTAATTCGGATGTTGGACCAAAAATTCATGGTTAGTTTTGATTGAAAGCAGTATGTATAACAACAGTTCCGAAAATTATATCTAAACTGCTATCAGGCCTCTTATGTGCCCTTTTCACGGAAAAACCTTACATAGAGATTTATGAAAGGAGTCCAATATTCGGAAACTTAGTTTCCCGGACCTAGTTCCATTTCGTATTCGTATTTCGTAACACGTGGATTAACATTACAGTCAAGATATTTGGATAAGAGGGTATTATTGAAGTCTCCTGGCATTATACAATTGATCTTTAAGCATTTATCTTTGACATTAAGTCGTCCATTAGCTAATCTTTTCAGCACTCTATACCCCAAAAAAAGACATCGTTGGGATTTCATTTCACAAGGGGTTCTACGTTCTTATCAATCTAAATTACCTTCTATATCAAACTTCCAACCTTATCTACTCTTTTGCTGATGAAAACAACATTTGACAATGTTATTCAATCAATTGTAAACCAAGCCCCCTGGAGATTGGGGTAATTAGGTATAACATGAATGACTCAATAGATATAGTAGCAATCTCTCAAGGGGCATATCAATGTAGTTGATTTCAATGCTCGTAAGATTCAATAATGTATTTTAACGCAGAAACGAATCTACATATATTTATAGGTGCTGTAAACATTAAGGAATCGAGAAGCTCTTGATATAATAATAATACAGTGTGATGATGTTCGTTGGACTAAACACATACATACATGTATGTACATATTTCAAAGTGTCGAAAGAACCATTCGGTCTTGGTTTTTTAAAACTCAGTAAGGCAGACTTCACTCCATCTGATCATTTAGAGTGAACCTACATTTCTTATATCCAATCTAAAATGGAATGCAAGTCTCATGTATAGGCCGGTTCTTCAAAGTCTATTTTGAAGAGATATGTAGGGTGAAGATACTTTTCGATGATAGTTTGATTTATTAAATTACTGTCGCTAACACAATAGATTATGCTCTTCTGAAATTAGGAAATTTGTTCCCGAAACCCGCATTTTTATCAGTAATACACATATTACATAAAGAACAACCCCATACATATCTATGTAGTCTATGGTTTATGGTATAACATCAAAAAGAAACCCATACATATCTATATGGTTGACTCGCCAGTGGGTTACAAAATGCACTGCAGTGGGAATTCGTTCCAGACACTTGCAATATAAGAGCAAAAAATAGCAAGTAAATTCTCTCTTTCATTATCGGTTATTGTCGAGTGGTCCATATAGTGCAGAGCTCACTAGCAGATTATTCCGTTATCACGATCCTACACTACAAAATTTTGGTTGCAGCTCATAATTATGTTAAATATTGTAAAGAAGTTTTATATATCATTAAATGTTATTGCAGTTTTCTGGGCCTCATTTGATCCATACAAAATTTCTCTCAGAAATTTTACCCCAGCTCCCATATATGTAGTCAAAATTAGGGTAAAATTTACCCTTCAATATTTATTATTAGAAAAAAGTCACATTTTAATTATACTCATAACTAGTATAGGGTATTATATGATCGGCTAGATCCGACTATACTTTCTTTGTTGTCTTTATTTCCATGTGTTTTATCTTTAACTATGATTTCTCATTTACAATTAGCTTTTTCTTAATATTAATTTAAATTTTCATTGTGTCTTTTTCTCAATATTTAATTGGTTTTATATTTGTCTAGTCTATAGTCTAGTCTATTGTCTAGTCTATAGTCTAGTCTATTGTCTAGTCTATAGTCTAGTCTATAGTCTAGTCTATAGTCTAGTCTATAGTCTAGTCTATAGTCTAGTCTATAGTCTAGTCTATAGTCTAGTCTATGTCTAGTCTATAGTCTAGTCTATAGTCTAGTCTATAGTCTAGTCTATAGTCTAGTCTATAGTCTAGTCTATAGTCTAGTCTATAGTCTAGTCTATAGTCTAGTCTATAGTCTAGTCTATAGTCTAGTCTATAGTCTAGTCTATAGTCTAGTCTATAGTCTAGTCTATAGTCTAGTCTATAGTCTAGTCTATAGTCTAGTCTATAGTCTAGTCTATAGTCTAGTCCTATAGTCTAGTCTATAGTCTAGTCTATAGTCTAGTCCTATAGCCTAGTCTATAGTCTAGTCTATAGTCTAGTCTATAGTCTAGTCTATAGTCTATTCTATAGTCTAGTCTATAGTCTAGTCTATAGTCTAGTCTATAGTCTAGTCTATAGTCTAGTCTATAGTCTAGTCTATAGTCTAGTCTATAGTCTAGTCTATAGTCTAGTCTATAGTCTAGTCTATAGTCTAGTCTATAGTCTAGTCTATAGTCTAGTCTATAGTCTAGTCCTATAGTCTAGTCTATAGTCTAGTCTATTAGTCTAGTCTATAGTCTAGTCTATAGTCTAGTCTATAGTCTAGTCTATAGTCTAGTCTATAGTCCTAGTCTATAGTCTAGTCTATAGTCTAGTCTATAGTCTAGTCTATAGTCTAGTCTATAGTCTAGTCTATAGTCTAGTCTATAGTCTAGTCTATAGTCTAGTCTATTTTATAGTCTAGTCTATAGTCTAGTCTATAGTCTAGTCTATAGTCTAGTCTATAGTCTAGTCTATAGTCTAGTCTATAGTCTAGTCTATAGTCTAGTCTATAGTCTAGTCTATAGTCTAGTCTATAGTCTCGTCTATAGTCTAGTCTATAGTCTAGTCTATAGTCTAGTCTATGGTCTAGTCTATGGTCTAGTCTATAGGTCTAGTCTATAGTCTAGTCTATAGTCTAGTCTATAGTCTAGTCTATAGTCTAGTCTATAGTCTAGTCTATAGTCTAGTCTATAGTCTAGTCTATAGTCTAGTCTATAGTCTAGTCTAGTCTAGTCTAGTCTAGTCTAGTCTAGTCTAGTCTAGTCTAGTCTAGTCTAGTCTATAGTCTAGTCTAGTCTAGTCTAGTCTAGTCTAGTCTAGTCTAGTCTAGTCTAGTATAGTCTAGTCTAGTCTATAGTCTAGTCTAGTCTAGTCTAGTCTAGTCTAGTCTAGTCTAGTCTAGTCTATAGTCTAGTCTAGTCTAGTCTAGTCTAGTCTAGTCTAGTCTAGTCTAGTCTAGTCTAGTCTAGTCTAGTCTAGTCTAGTCTAGTCTAGTCTAGTCTAGTCTATAGTCTAGTCTAGTCTAGTCTAGTCTAGTCTTGTCTATAGTCTATAGTCTAGTCTAGTCTATAGTCTATAGTCTATAGTCTAGTCTATAGTCTAGTCTACAGTCTAGTCTATAGTCTAGTCTATAGTCTAGTCTATAGTCTAGTCTATAGTCTAGTCTATAGTCTAGTCTATAGTCTAGTCTATAGTCTAGTCTATAGTCTAGTCTATAATCTTTTCTAGACTAGTATTTATTCTATTCTATGGTCTAAAATCTATTTTATTCTACAGTTATTTAGTACTTCTAAATCTAAAAAATACTCTGTTTGATCGAAGTTGGTACTATTGTAAGATTTCCATGCCAGCCAACTTCCTACTGAACTATCATATCACCCTATTTCACTTAGTGGTGAGGGTATTCAATTGAGGTTTAATACATGTAACTTGGTATTACAGAATCATGTTGCAAGAGGCCCATATAGCTTCTATACGAAAGTAATTTAAACTTAATAAAATATCTTCATAAAAGTTGTCATTAATATTCAACACAAAATCAAGCCACATAATTTCATCACTATAGGGCCGTAATTAGTCATAACACCCAGATAAGTAAAAATCGCTTTAAATTATAAATATCGGTATCGAGTTAAAAATTAACACTTTCATTGAGCAGAATTCATATTTTTCGACTTGTTTAATGACCGTAATTTATTGGTGTAGAGTATCACTAAATTGGTCTTGACCTCTTTAACGATTTTATTCTTAATTATATTTATACATTTAAAAAGTATTTATGTGCATAGTTGTCTTAAATAAATTTACCTTCAACTAGATTTTACAGCATCAAAATGTAGAATGACGTTTGGACTAAATAGCTGGCTACGTTAACTTTGTTGATTTCTTGTTGTTGCACTTTTAATTACCTCACGTTGCTCTATTATTTTAACAAAAAATATAAAAAAACCAAATAAATAAATAATATTTATTTATTTTTTCTTACAACAGATCTATGTAGATAAACAGCTTCTTTTGAATGTTGTTTGTTTCCCGCAAACAACTTTTTTGTTTATTATAATTTAATTTGATTTCTTTTTTTATTTATTTTATAATATTTTCTTTTTTTTTAATCCCAGCTTTATGCTTTGCTCTCTTAAACACAATTTAAATATATTTTTTTTAATTATTTACTTGTATTTTTTTATGTTGTTGTTGTTTATTCCCAAAAGATTCACTTTTTCTTTCTTTTTTGTTTAATTTTTATCTGCTTTAATATTTAAATAATTTTTTATTAATAAGGTCGTGGACGTAAGCTGTCGACTGCTATTGTATAGTAGTTGTTGTTGAAATTTTTCTCTTTGTGTTTTTTTTTATTTAAATTAATTTATTTGTTAAATACAAATAATTTCTATTTTTTAAAAATTTGTTTATTTTTGCTGCATTTAATTAAACAAAAAAACTAAAATAAGTTCTTTTACTTCAAGTATCTCTTTGTTATCTAAATATGTCTTGTTTAAAAATTCATGTTGAGTACAAGTGATCGTGCGAGTGAGTATTAGAAATAGTATTTAAGAAAAGACCTAAATATATTTTCACTTTACCGCTACACCACAAAATTTTTCCCGTTTTCCGCTTTTACTTATTTTGTTTACTCTTCCCGTGGAAGAAACACGTCTATCGCTGGAGAGTCGCCGCACACAACTGATCTTTTTTGGTGTGAGATGCGTAACATGTAAGTTTGCTTTGTTTTGTTGGGGTTTTTGGATTTCAAAGTGAAAGCTTAAAGTTTTCGATCGTTTTGGAGCATATGATAAAGTAAAGCTTATGTTTTGTTGAAGAGTACAAGTTTAATTTACGTTTAGCTCTGTTTACAATAAATAAACAAGAGACGGAGAGTATTTTTAGATTAGTTTATAAACGCTCTTTTACTGTTAACAGATCGATATAGGGAAAATGTGGAGATATTGTTCCTTCCAACTAAATAACTAACTAACTAACAA